>NC_091207.1:5703707-5736207 GCF_040958095.1 Procambarus clarkii
TTTCTCATCTCCATTAATGACCTTCCAAATGCCTCTGAACACCTCTAGCCAATTTTATTTGCCGATGACAAAACCTTCATTTTCTCGAGTCCTCATCCTTTTATTCTGAAAGACAGTTAATACTGAACTGAATAAAGTCCATCTTTGGCTAACTGAATTGTAACGCTATTGTGATTTCTGTGTGTATTGAAGTCAGGGCGAAGTGGTAGAATAGCTTGTTGACAGACCCCGAGTGCATGGGGGAATTGTGTAAAACCCTGGTTTGTGTCTCGGAGAGGATGCAGGATCCAAACTATAACAAACTTTGTTGTCAGACAACACACAGCCCCGCTATTAAAGTTCCTTAACATGCTAAACATACACTTAATCCACACATTCTCCTGTGCAATCTACATATACAAAACCTTGTTCCTAAATGCTAATGTGGATCTGAAACTTTTTCACTATTTATTTTATAGAACCAATGAGCACCATACCGGGAATAAATATCGCTTATATATCCTCAGAGTAAGGGTCCATAGAATTACCCCAATCATCCCAAATCAGGCCAAAACTACCCAAATCGTATTAGCATTACGTAAGTAATGAAGAAATATGGTATATTTACTTACTATAATGTTGGTGCTACACGTAGAACATGATCAAACCTATTTTTACTCTGAAATAATCTAATTTCATAACGAAATGAGACGTAAATATGTGAGAGGTGACGCCATAGGAAGTCGACGGTCCAAGCGACAATTGTGTGGAGCGACTTATCCAAGATATATGGTCGCCTGCAGAGTGTTTGCTGCCATAACAGCCTCCTGTACACAGTGATCCAGTCGTCGTATTTCATGGCTCAAATTGTCGCAAATTTAATTGGTAATATTAACAAGTAGAATGTGTATTTATAATAATATTTTTCATAAACAGCCACAAAATATTTAATATTTATTAAAAAAAAGTGTCTGGAAGTTAAATCAATTCCACATGACAAGTAAATTTGTTATATAGATACTAGCGTTATTCGTTGGTATGCGTTCGCTATTTAAACTACTCCAGTCCTTTTCGTTCATAGAACACCGAACCCTACACGCTCTCTGATATATTGCTTAATTAACAAATATTCACAAATAAAGATTATATTTATATATGTTATCAGAAAGGCAGATATAAAATAGTTTGTGTTAATGCATCACAGAGATTATACCTTATTAGAGAGGAAAAATATTCATATTTTAAACAAGGCTTCTTGGCCGACGCTCTCCCTTTCGATGGGAACTATGACCTTTTGAAAATCAATGTTAATTGAATCTATATATTGTAAAAAACGAAGTTTTTTATGTCATCAGAAAGACATATAAGCTGCATGTTAATACTTTGGTATAAATATAACTGAAGTGAAAGTGAAGATATATGCCTTTTTATAGTTACTTGATGGCTCGCTCAGGGAGTGTGAAGGCCTGCACACAAGCCAATCAATTTTATAATTAATGTACATATATGCAAAGTAACGTCAAAGGTTTTTATTTCAGAGTAAAGACAGATGTAGACGATAATGTAAATACATTTCAAGGAAAACATATCTTAAATGAAAGCAAAGATATGGTCAAATAAATAGGCAATACCACACCATCGCCAGTGTCCGGACACATGAATATTCGCATTAGGTAGGTGAAAGGAAATGTACCCAACCATTTCCATTTACGCGACCAGTTTCCGTTCTTATGTTCTTACTTACATTTATTGAAATTTATCATCATCATCATTTACAGAAATAAATTAACATAAAAATGTAGTAATTTTAATACACAAAACAGAAGTAGATATGTATGTAAATTATGACGCAGGATAGGATCACTATTGCAGAACTATTCGCATACTTTGCGTCATTATATACAGTACTGGAATTTAAAAAAAATCGCGGAATTCAGAGATAACACCATCATTGGTGTCCAAGAAAAGTGTAAGTACTTCATTTATAATGATGTGCTGCCCGAAATCTTAGCGAAGTATCTAAAATTTGCTTACTGTAAGTAATTCCTGCAAATGATTGTAAAGCCGTCGCCCAGTTGGATGGGTGTGGAGCACATGACTGTTAAGCTGCCGCCCAGTTGGGTGGGTGTGGAGCACATGACTGTAAAGCTGCCGCCCAGTTGGGTGGGTGTGGAGCACATGACTGTAAAGCTGCCGCCCAGTTGGGTGGGTGTAGAGCAAGACTAGTAATTGGACGACTCACCATAGATGTAAGTGCCTAGTATAGTGACTTGTGAGCCTCTTGTTGAATCACTTGTGATACAAAGATTATTGATGTGTGTATTTGTGTGGGTGATTGAATATGTATGTGAATGTATATGTATGTATATGTATATATGCAATTGACGATCACGAAACAATAATCATTTGTATGCGGAAAAATCCATATTTCATTTCTCTGGATTTACCGCATATGTATATATATGTACATGTATGTATGATTATGTGTACATGTATATATAACATTAATAAGAGGAAATGAAGATGAAGAAATGATAAAAAGAATGGCAATAGTGGATAGTAGTAACACACTTAAGAATTATTCAGTAATAAATACAAACTCGTCCTTCACCTATGATAAAGGAAAGTCAACTTGGAAGGATTCAATTTACATGAGATTAAGATTAGGATACAAATATATCTGGCAATACGGAGTTGATGTCAGTGAAAAAGATAAGGAGTGTAAATTATGTAGTATGCCGCACGCCCACACCTTAGAACATTATGTATTAGAGTGTCAACTTATTGATAACTATAGAAATAAGGAAATAAGTAATGTACCACATCAAATTGTTTGTATGTGTGATAATGGTATGATAGACAGTATACTTAGGAGCTACAAAAATTTTGCCCCAAGAGTGTAACAATTAGTATGCTGTACTTACTATATTAACCTGCAATGTTAAATGGGATTCTTGTAATGTTAATTGTCTATTTGTACTTACTGAATTTGTGCGCCCCTTGAGGGACTTGAAGTAGAGGGGGTAGAAATAGCCTAAGTTACTCTATCCCTTTGAGATGTATTTTTTTCTTGTCACAATAAACATACTTGAACTTGAACTGTAAATATTTGTGGCTTCCTGACCATAAAGTTACCGCCGCAGTCGAGGGTAAGAGACCGGATGTACCCCAGTATACAAGCCGCACTAGCTATTAGTTCATAAAAGCTGACAACTTACCCAGATAAACATTACTTCCTAATTATATATATATATATGCAAATAATACAAATTAAAATGTTTAAAACGTGATTATATATATGTATCATGTGGACAGTTTTTAATGTAATTTTTTCTCCTGATATTCGGGTTCTTTATTATGCTTCATCTTGAGGCAAAGCCCAATACCTTACGCCATATTGATGATCTGTCCACAGATCATTCTCTCTCTCTCAAATCATATACATTGATGGTTTCCTACACCGCCACACGGGTGCAGCTGCAACTAGTGCAGTTGCCTCTACCCATCAGACAGAACTATTTGCCTTGCTTGTTACACTAAAATGTGTACAAGTGTGTGTGTCTATGTATGTATTAACACGATGTACTGAACGGGGTGAGAATAGCTTGAGCTACCTCATCCATTTGTGTGTATTTTACCTCAATAAACTTATTTCAATTTCAATTTCAATTCAAGTCTCCAAACTTGATGCATTAATTGTAAGTGATTTTCTACCATCCTGCATTAATTGTAAGTGATTTCTATCATGCTTAATTGCGCGCAACTCTCTAAGACACAATTGTAACATGACCGTGTCTGAAGCTAGACAGAAAACACAACATTATTAGTGATGTTAACATAAGCCATTTCATGTGAATTCCATCTTCGTTGACCTCCGAAACTTGAGGAATGGTCCAGAAAATAGCTACTAAAGTTTAAGTCAAGTGTGAAGATACTTTAGTTGATACTTAGATACTTCCAATAAGTGTAAACATAAGTGCTGACGATGCTACCTTCATCTATTCAGACCCCAACCCAAACGCACTATATAATAATGAAAATAATAGATTTAAAAAGTCCACTCATGGATGTAAACTAACAAACTCACATCAAACATAAAAAAGACCGACTACTATTTTTGTTCGAAAGTAAATCCTGAAACCAAATTCAACTTCAGATACACAATGTTAACATTAGCAATAATGATTATGGAAAGTTCCTTGACCTATACATAGACAAGAGACTGAACTTCAGCATCCACATACAACACATATGTGAGTGGTGAGAGAGAGAGAAAGAGAGAGAGAGAGAGAGAGAGAGAGAGAGAGAGAGAGAGAGAGAGAGAGAGACAGAGAGAGAGAGAGACAGACAGAGAGAGACAGAGAGAGATAGTGAGAGAGTATTCACCTAGTTGTGCAGGCGCGGGTTGAGCTCTGCTCATTCGGCCCGCCTCTCAACTGTCAATCAACTATTACTGACTAACTATTTTTTTTTCTCTCTCTCTCGCGCGCACGCGCACACACACACACACACACACACACACACACACACACACACACACACACACACACACACACACACACACACACACACACACACACACACAAACAATCGACCGGGTAAACAAGGATAAACTATTCAACACTGGTGGGACGCGAACAAGGGGACACAGGTGGAAACTGAGTACCCACATGAGCCACAGAGACGTTAAAAGGAACTTTTTCAGTGTCAGAGTAGTTAACGGATGGAATGCATTAGGCAGTGATGTGGTGGAGGCTAACTCCATACACAGTTTTAAATGTAGATGTGATAGAGCCCAGTAGGCTCAGGAATCTGTACATCAGTTGATTGACAGTTGAGAGGCGGGACCAAAGAGCCAAAGCTCAACCCCCGCAAGCACAAATAGGTGAGTACAAATAGGTGAGTACACACACACCAGGAAGCAACCCGTAGCAACTGTCTAATTTCCAGGTACCTATTTACTGCTCGGTGACATCACATTAACATTTACAGAGAGTAGAGAATTAATTGGGTATCTGGGAGCTAGTTAACTGTTGTGGGATGTATATCTTGAGGTACTGTATACAATGTTCACAACAGAGCAATGTATAATCATTTCAATGTATACAACACATTGAGAAAGAATGAAGGTTAGATCCGAAAATTATTGTGTGGCTCTCTCATGACTTGTTTCCGGCGCGAAGAGTTGTGAATTTACATGAAAATGTACCAACAAAATCTTGTTACATAGCAGTAGGAGTAACATTTACTCCCTAGGTCCACGAGTCTAGAGCGCTGTCCACTCGGCCACCACCTCCCTTATGAGAGGGAGAGAGTGTGTGTGTGTGTGTGTGTACTCACCTAATTGTGCTTGGGGGGTTGAGCTCTGGCTCTTTGGTCCCGCCTCTCAACTGTCAATCAACTGATGTACAGATTCCTGAGCCTACTGGACTCTATCATATCTACATTTGAAACTGTGTATGGAGTCAGCCTCCACCACATTACTGCCTAATGCATTACATCTGTTAACTATTTTGACACTGAAAAAGTTCTTCATAACGTCCCTCTGGCTCATTTGGGTACTCAGTTTCCACCTGTGTCCCCTTGTTTGCGTACCACCCGTGTTAAACAGTTTATCTTTATCTACCTTGTCAATTCCTCTGAGAATTTTGTAGGTAGTGATCATGTCTCCCATACTCTTCTGCCTTCTAGTGTCGTGAGGTGCTCTTCTCGCAGCCTTTCTCCGTAGCTCATGCCTCTTAGTTCTGGGACTAGCCTAGTGCCATATCTCTGAACTTTTTCAAGCTTCGCCTTGTGCTTGACAAGGTACGGACTCCATGCTGGGGCCACATACTCCAGGATTGGTCTTACATATGTGGTATAGAAGGTTCTGAATGATTCCTTACACAGGTTCCTGAAGGCTGTTCTGATGTTAGCCAGCCTCGCATAATCACACACTCACGTGTGTGTGTGTGTGTGTGTGTGTGTGTGTGTGTGTGTGTGTGTGTGTGTGTGTGTGTGTGTGTGTGTGTGTGTGTGTGTGTGTGTGTAAAATATACACTGAGGACAGGCAGCTTATGCATGTCTATTCGTTAGGTGTATATCGAGGTCCACCTCCAAGGTCGAACTACTGACCTCCACATTCACCCTGGGCACAAGTAGTCTCGAACCACTAACCCCAGGAGCAGGAGACAGTAGTTCTATTAACTACTTTACCTACAGCATAAAGAAGAATTCCAGAAACAAGAAATGGCAGTTGTTAACTGCTTCTGGAATCCTTCCTCGAATGTAGATGTTGCAAGGTTCTTTGATTATGTAAGTTAGCAATAAAGAACTAGATACAAATTAAATGTGTGCTATAAAATATGTGTATGTGACATATATTCATATAAGCACAGACGTTGCGGTATTCAGAGTAAGGACAGTTTTTCCTGAGACCCATGCTCACAGTTCCTAGAAACCAGGACAATTTAGTAATCATGCGAAACTGCGGCATCTCCTACCGAGTCCATTTTGAACAAAAGGTAGTGAACAAAAATATCGAGTACATACAAGCAAAATATATATTCAGGCATTAAGTGTGCAACTTCATCATAGTGAATAATAATAATGGTTCTGTCAACTATGGGTTTCACAATAAACTAAAGGTAACAGGATGAGCATGGGTTGCACAAACTATTGGTAACAGGATGGGTATGGGTTGCACAATAAATTACTGCGCTAGGATGAGTGTGTGAGTGTATATTATAAATATATGTATATATATATATATATATATATATATATATATATATATATATATATATATATATATATATATATATATATATATATATATATATAATTAGGAAGTAATGTTTATTTGGGTAAGTTGTCAGCTTATAAGAACTAATAGCTAGTGCGGCTTGTTTGATTTGATTGTTGCCGCCGAAGGAGGTTAGTTTATTGTGCACCCCATACTCATCCTGTGAGCGGTAGCGCAAAAGCATTACAGAGGGCACAAAAGGTCTTTATCAGACCTCATCTTAGATTATTACATAAACAATTTCTTCAATCCTTCACACCTTATGGATACAATGTCAGCTAGTTACAGAGAAAGTGCTATTACAAGAGCTACATATTTACAGTAAGTCATCATACATTAATGGTAGGTCTTGTCGTTAATACATAATAGTTTGGCCAATGGGGATATTACAGAGTCATAGGGGAGCTTCTGTTTATTATTAATCCTCACAATACACTACTTGTTTCTGAATCTCATATGTCGTTCATCTACTGGAAGCAAAATGTGGGTACAGTGCAAGGATTTGTGGTAATTTATCCATAGTAATAAGATAGGTTGCCATATCATACAGAGTGAGCTTAGACTTATCTCTAAAAGGCTCAATTTTACAACAATCCAAGATATAGTGTTCGAGTGTGTGTCCCTGCCTATGTCCACACACTTTACACTTTACTTCATCTAGATCCCTATACAAGCCGAACTGCCAGAGATACTTGTAGCCAAGTCTTATACGAGCTGTGACAACATCTGTTAGTCTACTGACTTTGTTACTTGCCCCATACACATGTTTTACTTCACACATTTCATTGTGATGAACAATGGACCTGCTAGTTCCAGTTTGCACTGTTCTACTTTCTTCAAATCCATCCAGGAGTTCTCATCTAATGACACTTTTAAGGGACCTATTTGATAACTCAAGATTCCATTCAATACTGTCTTTATTTACTGCAGCCTTAGCAAGGGCGTCAACTTTGTCATGTTCCTGCATGCCAATGTGAGAAGGAATCCACAACATTTTTATATTTACCCTCTTGCTAAGTATTCTTATATATCTACGTCTAGCTTCCAAGACAAGCACGTTATTACTTGATTGCAAACTGTTTATTGCTCGTAGTGAGGATAGGGAGTCAGAAATAATTAAGCTGTCTACTTCAGTGTTGTCAATAATTTCGAGTGCTACCAGTATCGCTACCAACTCGGCTTGCATTGTGGACGCCCAGTTACTAATTCGGATATTTCTTTGAATTGTGCTGCCATCGGGCTGATGAGCAATAACAGCACTTCCTGCCCTCCCTGTAGCTGTATTGAGTGATCCGTCAGTGTATATGGTCTGTGCAATGTTGTTTTCAGCTTGTATATTGTGAATGTGTTCTATGGTGCTTAATTTAGCAGCAAGCTGAGCATGAGGGTTGCTTGTATTAGTTTCTTGGTGGGGTATGCAGGGGTCAGGATGTCAAAAGGTACTATCTACCAGGGTGGAAGGAAGTGCTGTACTCTTTCATCTGTATATACATCGTGCAGTCCCATCATTTTAATATGAGTGGCAGTTCTTTGAATCCATTTAGACTCGCTAGTTCCATTTCGTATGTGTTCTAACAGTGCAACTGACACAATGTTATTTTTGTTATCACGCAGCAGCTTTAGTCCCATCATGTTCTCATAGCGAACATGGACATAACACCACCAAAAAGCAAGAAATTTTCATTTAGGCTACACAGTGAATCAGCTTTAGTCAATCTTACAGAGGCACTTCACAATATTAACTGGGATTCTGAATTCAATAATACCCATGATATAAATTCATTAGCTAACCTCTTCCTCTCCAAAACTCTAAGCCTCTACAACCTTCATTGTCCCCTTCTTACAAAGCAAGTAACTGACAAAAGATTAAACAATCCATGGCTCACAAATGGCATTCTCAACTCAATCAACAAGAAACATGAATATGAAAAGAAAGTTAGGATTGGCCTAGTTTCAAAGGAAGTAGCTAAAAGGTACTCATCAATGCTTACCAGTATCATAAGAAAGGCAAAACTTGCATATTATGTGAATAGATTCAATGAAGCAAAAGGCAACATGAAAAACACTTGGAAAACTATCTCTAGTATCCTAGGAACTAAACAACACTCACATAACCAAATAAAACTCTACAAGGATGGGGATATACCGTCAACTGATTTAGAAATGGCAAATGAATTTAATAGTTTCTTTTCATCGGTTGGTGCTAATCTTGCCAGTAAAATCCCACAGACTCAGACACATATTAACACATATCTCTCAGGCAGCTATCCAAACTCTCTTCTCCTTTCACCAATCAGCCCGGCAGATGTTGTGTCCATCATACACTCTCTAAAAACCAAGGCAGGGAACACCAGTGAAATTCCGTCCATTGTGTACAAGAGAGCCTCCCATGCCCTTGCCCCACCCATAGCACTACTGTTCAACAAATCTATAGAGTGTCACACCTTCCCTGATATCCTCAAAAAAGCAAGAGTAACGCCAGTCCATAAAGGAGGCAATCCGGCGGACATAAACAATTATAGACCAATATCAAATCTACCCATTCTATCAAAAATATTTGAAAAAATTATTTACAAACAGCTCTATTCCTACCTCGTAAAATTCGACATACTCAGCCCCTGCCAGTTTGGCTTCCGGTCCCAAAAGAGTACCAATGATGCAATCATTAGTCTCCTTGACATTATCTACTCAGCCCTTGACAAAAATGAGTTTCCGATTGGACTCTTCATTGACCTAAGAAAAGCCTTTGATACTGTTAATCACAACTACCTCTTACTTAAACTCCAGCATTATGGAATCCGAGGCCTTGCCCTTGACTACATCCGATCCTATCTTAGTGACAGACACCAATATGTAACCATCAATGATACAACTTCTTCCACTCTACCAATTACCGTTGGAGTGCCACAGGGCAGCATCTTAGGACCTCTTCTATTTCTTATATATATAAACGATCTGCCTAATGTCTCTAATATTCTCAAACCTATATTGTTTGCTGACGATACTACCCTTATCTACTCAAACCTCAACCCACATACACTAAATAATGTTGTGAATAATGAATTAAAAAAAGTCCACTTATGGATGTCAACGAACAAACTAACATTAAACATCGAAAAGACTTACTACATCTTATTTGGAAGCAAATCATCAAATGCAATTCAGCTACAGATAGACAACATTAACATCAGTAATAAAAATGATGGCAAGTTTCTTGGCCTATTCCTAGACAAGAGACTCAACTTCAGTACCCACATTCAACACATAACTAAGAAAGTCTCTAAGACAGTTGGTATACTCTCCAAAATCAGATATTATGTTCCTAACTCTGCTCTCCTCTCACTATATTATGCACTAATCTACCCCTATCTTAATTATGGTATCTGTGCATGGGGGTCTACCACTGCAAACCACCTTAAGCCCATCATCACACAGCAAAAATCTGCTATCAGAATAATAACTAACTCTGCTTTCAGACAACACTCAGCTCCCTTGTTTAAATCTCTAAACTTGCTAAATATTAACTCCCTCCACACATTCTCTTGTGTCAACTACATTTACAAAACCCTGTTCTTAAATGCAAACCATGCTCTGAAACTCTCCCTGGACAGATGTAATAGGACCCATTATCACCACACCAGAAATAAATATCTCTTTGATATCCCCAGGGTCAAACTTAATCTGTGTAAACACTCTATGCAAATTAAGGGACCTAGTCTATGGAACTCACTCCCTAGTGAATTGAAAAACTGTAAAACTTTTGCCTTATTTAAAAGCAAAACCAAAAAGTACCTAACTTCATCTATTTAGTTTCCTACACTGAGCTTTAAATTTGCTCTGTACCTATTGGTACCCAATCTCCTAATTTTTATGTAATATCAAACAACCTTATCATTGTGTTCATTGCTGTCTTCTTTTATGTGCTAGCCATATGCTGTATTGTGACTACCAATTTTTGTCAACTACCATTCAAGCTGTCATTGCAATCAATCTTATATTGTTTCTGCTGTATTGTGCCTACCAATTTGTTGTCAACTACCATTTTAAGCTGTCATTGCAATCAATCATAGCTACCTATGTGCTTTAATATACTGTACCTATAATTTTCTCTCATCTTTTTTTTTTTCATTCCATGTAATCTGTTATCATTTTTTTTGTCTATAAATTTTGCAAGTATTTACCTCCTTAAAATTTTCTTAGATTAAGGACCTGCCCGAAACGCTGCGCGTGCTAGTGGCTTTACAAGACTGTAATTACCATAATTGTATCCTCACATTCCTTATGTACATTCTTGTATATGCATAAATAAATAAATAAATAAGTAAGATTAATTTCAAATATTCTATCTCTAATGCTAAGTATATTTAATTCTTTCCGCATGTTGAGAACTTTGGTAGTTATAGGACAGCCAAGTATAATTCTGAGTGCTTCATTTTGCATTTTTTCCAGTCTATCAATACTTTTGCCATTTTGCAGGACCAAAGCTGGTGCATGATAGTCTATCAGAGACCTTATATACGCTAAATACATCATTCTTGCTATTCTAATATTAACACCATATTTCGGGCTGTACCCCACTACAGTTCTGAGAGCCTTGAGTCTGTCTCTACATTGTTGATGTAACTTATTGACTGCAGTTGAGGTACAAGGGACAGAGACACCAAGGTATTTGAAAGAAGAGACATAGTCTATTGGTATGTTGTCTGTCTTAAGTTTTCGTGGTCCACTTTTGCGGTAGCCAATTTGTCTGTTAAATACCTTAGTTTTAGCAGCGTTGATTACAAGACCAAGGCTCTCACAAGCTGTATGTATACAATTTAAGACTGCATTTTGCGGTGGGTTTTAGTATGCACAAGGATGTCATCTGCATAGCTGATAGTGATGTTTGCCGGACTAGTTGGGATTGATTTTAGTAAAGCATTAATTAGAAACATTAAACAAGGTAGGACTAAGTACTCTTCCATGTGGGGTGCCTAGTTGCATTACTTTAGTTTCACTCTTGTAGCCTTGGAACAGCGCAGAGGACTTCCGGTTGGTAAGATAGCCTCGTATCCACTGTAATAAATGTCCCCTTATATCCATTCTCGCTAATTCATACATAATCACTTCCCTATTAGCAATATCAAAGGCATTTTTTAAATCAAGAAATGTTGTGTACTTGTGCCTTTTATCTCCATGAACAGTAAGAAAGGTTGTGATACAGTTGTGTACACTTTTACCATGTGTGAAACCATTGATATCAGGTGACATGTGCTCTTTAACTCTATACAATAATCTATTAAGCACCATTCTCTCAAAGGTTTTGCACATGCAACTGGTCAGTGAGATGGGACGGAAAGCATCAGGTTGGCCAGGCTTTGGTACAGGTACCGTAAGACTGGTGGTCCATGATACAGGCAACTGCCCAGAGACATAGCTGGCATTAAACAATTCTAATAATGGGTTACCGGGTACACGATGTAGGAGTCTTAGAATATCATAGGTGATACCGTCCTCACCAGGAGCAGTGCTACTGCCCCTGGAGAGGGCTGCATCCAATTCATAATCTGTATATGGAACATCACATTCATCATGTTGCTTGCTCAACATGAAATTTATGAGAGAATTTCTGTCTGTGGACCTCGCCTGCAATTTCTCCCCAGTGCTAGCTGGTAGCATTCCAAGGCTGGAAACCTGAGCCCATTTTGCAATTAACTGATTGGCTTTCTTTAGCGGGTTTGGGTGTGAAACTTGTCTACTATTTTTACCAATAATTTTGTTTATGCCTTTCCAGGCTTTGCCCAGGGGAGTATGCAGGTTAAGTCCACTAACAAAACCCTCCCATTCATTTTGTCTCAGTTCAGTCATTCTCTCCCTTGCCGCTGCAAGCGCGGCCTGAAACAGTTTTAACATTTGAGGAGTTCTAAGGCTCTTATATGCTTTACCTGTCTGTCTAGCAATTGATTTAAGCTCTTTCAGTTTAGCATCATCATAGTACTGGTTGTGTCTGACCTGTTTACCAGTACTTCTTTTTGTTTGGTGTGACTCACTATTTTTGATGGCCTCATAGGTATATGGGTACATCCGGTCTCTTACCCTCGACCGCGTCGGTACCTTTATGGTCAGGAAGCCACGGATATTTACAATGGGGCTCGGTCAGTCAATATGATTCCTTTGACATCACTCAACTTATGTATTCTGTTCTCGTATTGACAATTTGAATGACATCAAGAATATTTTGAATATCTTCTGACATAGATGGTGCTGTAGTTGATTGTTGTTCATGACCTGTCCAGTGGGTCGAGACTGGTCTCATTAGCATCTCTCAGATTAGTGGGAAGAAATTCTTGCTGCAAGAATGTGTGTTCTCAGAGCTAATTAACTAGGGTAACTAAAATACTTATTTCCTAAATAAATACTTTAATTGTAAATATTTGAAAATATATGGTATGTTTCCGAATTTCTGACGATATGAAACATATTGTGGTTTATAATTAAGTTCTTAATAGTGATCCTATCCTGCATCATAATTTACATAATATCTACTTCTGTTTTGTGTATTAAAATGACTACTTTTTATGTTAATTTATTTCTGTAAATGATGATGATGATAAAGTTCAATAAATGTAAGTAAGAACATAAGAATGAAGGTAACTGCAAAAGACTTATTGGCCTATACGAGGCAGCTCCTCGTATGGAGCTGCCTTTGATAAGTAATTACCAAAGAAGGCACCAAGCCGGGAAGGCTGTGTAGCACAATAAAATAAGTCAACTGCTCCTGAAGAGGACGGTATTACTTACAGTTTACTGAGATTAGTCTCACAAGTACCAGGTAATCCACTTTTAGTGTTGTACAGAATGAGTTTAAGTGAAGGAGTATTACCTGATGATTGGACAGTGTCATTGTTCCCATCCCCAAAGCACACTCATATAATTATAGACCCATATCTCTAACATAATTTTGTCTATTAGCACAGTTTTCGGCGTGAAGGCATTGAGTAGATCTCGGCAATACAAGAAGTTTCAAGCTAAACTTTCTAATATGCTACACTCACCTGAGGTCCGTAGAAGAGCGAAATCTGATTATGCATTTTGGTTCTACAAGGTAGCCAACTCCATCAAAATATTAAATATGTACCCAACTCAATTAACGATTAATCAACCAATTACTCCATGGGATAACTTGGATCTAGCAGTTGATTTTGTAAATGCACCCAAGAAAGATAATGTACACTCTACATTATTAAAACAGTTAACACTGTGAAGCATCACTGAAAGTACTCAGAGTATGGGTAACGATGTGTATCAGTGCTATACCGACGGTTCTGTAGAAGAAGGTGGACGATGTACCGGATGTGCATGTAATATATTTGAACAATCTTCTCTCGTACATACATGAATGAAGCACGTCAATGATTGGGCAAGTACAACTCAAACCGAACTTGCAGGCATATACCTTGCCACTGAATTTTTAAAACACAAAGGCAGTCGACTTATATACTGTGATTCGCAGAGTGCACTCCTGGTATTGAACGCACATAGTTCTACCACTGCAAACCACCTTAAGCCCATCATCACACAGCAAAAATCTGCTATCAGAATGATAACTAACTCAGCTTTCAGACAACACTCAGCTCCCTTGTTTAAATCCCTAAACTTGCTAAATATTAACTCCCTCCACACATTCTCTTGTGTCAACTACATTTACAAAACCCTGTTCTTAAATGCAAACCATGCTCTGAAACTCTCCCTGGACAGATGTAATAGGACCCATTATCACCACACCAGAAATAAATATCTCTTTGATATCCCCAGGGTCAAACTTAATCTGTGTAAACACTCTATGCAAATTAAGGGACCTAGTTTATGGAACTCACTCCCTAGTGAATTGAAAAACTGTAAAACTTTTGCCTTGTTTAAAAGCAAAACCAAAAAGTACCTAACTTCATCTTCTTAGTTTCCTACACTGAGCTTTAAATTTGCTCTGTACCTAGTGTTACCCAATCTCCTAATTTTTATGTAATTTCAAACAACCTTATCATTGTGTTCATTGCTGTCTTCTTTTATGTGCTAGCCATATGCTGTATTGTGACTACCAATTTTTGTCAACTACCATTCAAGCTGTCATTGCAACCAATCTTATATTGTTTCTGCTGTATTATGCCTACCAATTTTTTTGTCAACTACCATTCAAGCTGTCATTGCAATCAATCTTAGCTACCTATGTGCTTTAATATACTGTACCTACAATTTTCTCTCATCTTTTTTTTCATTTCATGTAATCTGTTATCATTTTTTGACTATAATTTTGCAAGTATTTACCTCCTTAAAATTTTCTTAGATTAGGGCCTGCCCGAAACGCTGCGCGTGCTAGTGGCTTTACAAGACTGTAATTACCATATTTGTATCCTCACATTCCTTATGTACATTCTTGTATATGCATAAATAAAATAAAATAAAATAAAATAGTAGTGACACCCAGAAAATAGTCAGTGATATTCGAATGAATATTTTAGCTGCCAAAGAAAAGAGATTTGAAATTAAATTCCTATGGATACCATCACATGTTGGCATCTCAAGGCATGACACTGTTGATATGCTTGCAAAGACAGCCTGTAGAAAACCAGTGGTAGAAATTTATATGGGTGTTTCATTAGCAGTGACAAAGAGAATACTTAAGCAAACATCTAATGAAAATCTCACCGACCTAACAAATTCACAAAGACCTGAAAATTGTAGCATTAAATATTATGATAGATATCGTGCAGAGACATTCACATACAGGATTAATGGAACAAGAACCCAGCAATGTGATGTTATAGTGGCCATAATACGCTTGGGATATAGACGTATCTGGCAGCTTTCTCAAAACCCAAATGTCGAGTACACAATGTGTCAACTTTGTGAAAGAGAAAATATGCACTCCCTTGAACATTATATTGTAGAATGTCCCATACTGACTGACTTTCGCCCTCCTGGGCTAAGGTATGCTGAACTGTGTAATTACTATTTGAGTACTGGAACACTTGATGATATATTGAACTTGTACCCTAGATTGACCATGTAACGTATCAATTATACAATGAATGTATGTGATGTAACTCTATAACCTGAGCTTGTGAAAGCACCTTAATCACCTTCAGTGATTAAGTGCTTAATTGCACACTAGTTTCTCTATCAGTTATCTCACCTTGTCAGAGTAAAAGAGACAAATATATGTGTATGTATGTGTGCATATATGTATGTATATATATGTATATGTACGCATACGTCTGTGTGTGTATATGTGTATAAAGTATATGTGGAAGCTGGTCAGAATTCAATTTCACCTTTGTAAATGCACGTTAATGACACTATGTAAAAGACACATCGAACACTTTATGTAGGGCATACGTAAATCTGTGTATTTATGTATTTACGTATGTAGCTTAGCCTAGCATTTTAAAAACACTACAATCACCTTATGTGGTTGATTGTTCAATAAATCCCTGAACTATATGTTTAACAAATCTCTAACCCTATCAATGGAGTTAGTTTAGTTCTTATATTATGCACCCTATACCCATCTTGTGGGCGGTAGTGGAAAGGGTTAGAGTCCATGGCGGACTGAAGAAAATGTATATATGCTGGTTAGCATTGTTAATGTGTGGCCACGTCTGTGGTAGAAAATAATACAAAAAATCAAATAAAGGTATTATTGAAACTTTATAGGAAAACATTAAATCCTAAATATATCTTTAATATTATACTTGAAATATTGTATACTTTGCTCTTTCCATCGTACTTCTGCACCTGCTGGCAAGTGGTTCGGTGCAGTGTGCAGGTGATGTTCATTACTGGGTGAGCTGGCAGGTGGTGCTCACCTGCCAGCTCACCCAACGAAAATTTGGTTTTTAATACACTTACACATTTATTGGGTCTTTCCTTCACCTTCAGTCAAGCACTAGGGTATTACAGTAAGTGTTTTAATTATAATATTTATTAACGTTATTATTTTTAATTTTTATTATTATTAGTATTATTATTAACAGGAGAGGAGTGTGTGTGTGTGGGGGGGGGGGGGGTATAATGGTACACATGTCCACATCCCAATGCCCGCCCTTCCAGGACTGGGGGTGCGGGGGTGTACAATAAACTATACCCACATCCGGCGGCAGCTTGTCGAAGGCGGAAGTGTAGCCTAGACAATTTGTCATGATAATTAGTGATGACTCTTATTTTGATTATGGGTCCGTAATCCAGTTAAGCTTTTATTCTTAATTTATATTACAATGCTGGTAAAATACACTTCTTGATGATGAGTATGGAGTACAAATGAACTCATTGTGTACCCAATTTCAAGTTCAAGTATGTTTATTGAGATAAGCAATAAATACATCTCAAAGGGATAGAGTAGCTTAGGCTATTTCAACCCCCCTCTAATTCAAGTCCCTCAAGGGGCGCACAAATACTGTGACTACAAATAGACAAATAACATTACAAGAATCCAAACAAGAATTGTGTACCCTATACTCACAGGATGAATATAGGGTACACAATAAACTACCACTCACATCATGGGTATGGGTTGCACAAGAAACTATCGCGCAGAGGATGAATATGGAGAGCAAAGTAAACAAAGATTCACACGATGAGAAAGGGTTGCGCAATGTCCTATGACTCACAGAATGAGTATTAGCTGCACAATAAACTACAGGTCACAGGATGAGTATGGGTTGCACAATAAATTACAGGTCACAGGATGGGTATGGGCTGCACAAACTACCGGTAGCAGGATGAGTATGGGATGCACAATAAATTACGGGTCACAGGATGAGTATGGGTTGCACAAACTACTGGTAACAAGATGAGTATGGGATGCACAATAAATTACCGCACAGAGGATGAGTATAGGGTGCACAAACTGGTTGGGTAAATGGAAATGGTTGGGTACATTTCCTTTCACCTAATGCGACTATTCATGTGTCCGGACACCGGCGATTGTGTGGTATTGGCTATTTATTTAACCATAACTTTGCATTCATTTAATAATTATATTAAGATATGTTTTCCTTGAAGTGTAGTTACATTATCGTCTACATGGCTTTATTCTGACATAAAGACCTATGGCGTTACTTTGCATATATGCAAAGAAATTATAAAATTGATTGGCTTGTGTGGAGGCCTTCACACTCCCTGAGCGAGCCATCAAGTAACTATAAAAAGGCATATATCTTAACTTTCAATTCAGTTATATTTATGCCAAAGTATTAACATGCAGCTTATATTTATGTCTTTATGATGACATAGAAAACTTCGTTTATTACAATATCTAGATTAAATCAACATTGATCTTCGGAAGGTCATAGTTCCCATATCGGTAAGGAGAGCGTCGGCCATGAAGCCTTGTTTAAAGTATGAATATTTTTCCTCTCTAATAAGGTATAATCTCTGTGATGGATTCACAAAAACTATTTTATATCTGCCTTTCTGATAACATATACAAATATAATCTTTATTTGTGAATATTTGTTAATTAAGCAATATATCAGAGGGCGTGTAGGGTTAGGTGTTCAATGAACGAAAAGGACTGGATCACTGTGTACAGGAGGCTGATATGGCAGCAAACACTCTCCTGGCGACCATATTTCTTGGATAAGTCGCTCCACACAATTGTCGCTTGGACCGTCGACTTCCTATGGCGTCACCTCTCACATATTTACGTCTAATTTCGTTATGAAATTAGATTATTTCAGAGTAAAAATAGGTTTGATCATGTTCTATGTGTAGCACCAACATTATAGTAAGTAAATATGCCATATTTCTTCATTACTTACGTAATGCTAGGACGATTTGGGTAGTTTTGGCCTGATTTGGGGTGATTGGGGTAATTCTATGGACCGCAGAGTAAGACTAAATCTGTGTAAACACTCCATGCAAATAAAAGGGCCCAGTCTTTGGAATTTTCTCACTGATGAATTAAAAAAGTTTCCAAACCATACCTAGTTCAAAAGTAAAATAAAAAAAGAACCTTATTTCATCCTCATAGTTTCCTACCTTGTGCTTCAAACTCACACTGTATCTTTTACAACCCCTAGTTCCCTACTTTCTGCCTAATTCTTTATGTAAAAGGAATATTAATCAAAACACAGAGCATTAGCATTAATTAGTGGTTTTACTTTATTACTTTTTCATGGTACAGGCAAACACTTGCTAAAAGAGGTTTTTATAGAAACTTAATAAAAAGATATTCTGACTTCATTAGTTATATTACCCTGACTGACATTTATAATTATTTAAGCCTGACTGGCAATGTTTTTTTTTAAATCCTGGAAAATCACAAATTTTCCTGAATTTTGGGGGTTTCTCCTCCCCCAAATCTGGCGTTGATGAATCATCTTCTAGCTGCTGCATTCCAGATATTTCCAAGTCTTGTCATTATCCATTAAATCCACATCATTAAGATCCTGATTTATAGCAGATCCAATGCCATTAGAACCTAGAAAAAAGATATAATATATAATAATAATAATAATAATAATGGAAAAAATATATAATAAATTTATATTTAAAAATTAGAAAACTCCATGTTATAATTCGCTCACATCTATAACTAAAAATTTATCTGCTAGCATCAGGAAGAATGGCTCCAATGTTGAAGCCAGTTGATCAACTATGAACCAGTACTTTTTGCTCTATAAACACTGGCCAATAATAAAGCCAGTATTTTCTGCTATGCAAAGTATCTAGTATGGCAAAAACACACTTTCCCAAGGGAGGAAGGTATTAAATGTTTGATATGCAGTACCTAGAACACCTGGAGTCATGACATAATATTGGACACAGTATTGTTTTCTAACAGGAAGATGAAGTGTAACAAATCTACTTAGTTTTCATGATAGTCACAGAGATATTACAAGAAAGAGGTTGTTGGATTTACTGTCTATCTAAACCTAATAAAGGCTTTTGACAGTCAGTCCAATATAATGAGAGCAATCACAGGGCCTCGTCTAGGAGTGGGACACAAAGTGTTAAGAATGTTTTACATACATGCCGTTCGTTCCCTAATTGATTATGCAGCGCCTGCCTTACACACTCTTTCTCCTGGTCAGTGGGCAAACGTTGAGGTTATTCAAAACGATGCATTGCGAATCATAACAGGAGCTCCCAGATGGACTAAAATATTGAACCTAAGACTAGAAATCAAGCTAACATCGATTGAAATAAGGGTAAAAGGGATCGCTGTGTGCATGCTGACCAAGATATTGACTAGACCTAGAATCAGTTCACTTAAAGATATAATCACTGGAGCACTAACTCTGGACAGAAGAGCCTCCAATAGCAACAGGTTGATCCATTGTGCGATAAACACCATCAATACATTCAATATAACAAACATAGTCACTGAGAAGGGTGTCGACGAAATACATGCAGACTTTGTTATGCAAGCCCCTTGGGAATCTCTGCCAGCAGACTTTAAGATTATGGTTATTGAAGGAAAAAAAGAACCAGACAAATCCTCATCTGCTACGTAACATTGCACAGATGCATATAGAAGCAAACATGGCATCCGACAGCTTCACAGATGGATCAGTAGACCAGCAGGGACAAGAAACCGGAGCTGCAGTTAAAGCAGGAAACTCTGTAAATAGTTGGAGGCTCTCAAATGGGTGTTCGACTTTACAAACAGAAATGCTAGCCATTCAAAAGGCTTTGGAACATGCTCAACACCGACAACATGTTATCATACATACAGATTCGAGAACCACCATTGAAACCTTGCAACAAGAACACAAATGTGATAACATACATCTGATCACAAATGTCATATCATTAATGCAAACACTCAAACGACAAGGCCGACGGGTACTTATCAACTGGGTGCCAAGTCATGTGGGAATAATAGGAAATGACATTGCAGACGGAGCTGCAAAACTTGCAACTAAGAGAAGAAATGTAGACATTTACATACCACAGTCTATCACAGATTAAGAAAGTAATTATGCCCGAAACGTTTTGCGTAATAGTGGCTTTAGGCATTGTATGTACTAGCTCTATCTATAAGTCCACCAATCTTTGTAAAAATTTCTTGTATGTATGCACCTTACCTAAATAAACATTTATTTATTTATATTTATTTATTAGAAACAGAGCAATGCAAAAGATGTACAGTGACCACAACACAGCAGTTGCAACATCAGAATCTGCGGGTTGGTACAAAAATTCAACCAACTATTTATTTATTTATTTATTTATTTATTTATTTATTTATTTATTTATTTATTTATTTATTTATTTATTTATTTATTTATTTATTTATATATATACAAGAAGGTACATTGGGTTTGTGAGAATACATTGGATAGTACAGTATTTACACTCTTGTAAAGCCACTAGTACGCACAGCGTTTCGGGCAGGTCCTTAATCTAACAGATAATTTTAAGTAGGTAATTTCTATCAGAATTGATAAATGATAAAGATGCACTGCAAGAGAAAAATGAGATGAGAAAGCTTAGTAAGTATATTAAAGCACATTGTTATATTAAAGCTCTGATTGATTACATTGACATCTTGATTAGCAATTTAAACAAGATTAATAGACACCATACAGCAGATTGACAGCATATATAAGACAGCAATTTATTTATTTATTTATATATATACAAGAAGGTACATTGGGTTTGTGAGAATACATTGGATAGTACAGTATTTACATTCTTGTTAAGCCACTAGTACGCACAGCGTTACGGGCAGGTCCTTAATCTAGCAGATAATTATAAGTAGGTAATTTCAATCAGAATTGATAAATGATAAAGATACATTACAAGAGAAAAATGAGATGAGAGAGATAAGTAGGTATATTAAAGCACATTGTTATATTAAAGCTCTGATTAATTACATTGACAGCTTGATTAGTAATTTAAACAAGGTTAATAGACACCATACAGCAGATTGACAGCACATATAAGACAGCAATGATCACAATGGTAAAGATGTTCAGATTGGGTACATAAGATTGGGAGACTGGGTAGCAAAAGATACAGATAAACAAGATTTATAAACACCATACAACAGATTGGCAGCACATATAAGAAAACAGCAATGATCACAATGGTAAAGATGTTCAAACTGGGAACATAAAGGTTGGGAGATTGGGTATCAATTGATACAGTGCAATTTTAAGGCAAAAAGTGAAAAACTATGAAGATGAAATTAGGTACTTTTTAGTATTGATTTTGAATGATGTAAAAGTTGGACAGCTTTTCAATTCAATAGGGAGTGAGTTCCATAAACTGGGTCTCTTTATTTGCATAGTGTTTACACAGATTAAGTTTAACTCTGGGGATATCAAAGATATATTTATTTCTGGTGTGGTGATAATGGGTCCTATTACATCTATCCATGAAGAGTTTCAGACAAGGATTTGCATTTAAGAACAGGGTTTTGTAAATGTAGTTGACACAAGAGAATTTATGGAGTGAGATTATGTTTAGCATGTTTAGGGAGTTAAACAAGGGGGCTGTGTGTTGTCTGAAAGTAGAATTTGATATTATTCTGATAGCAGATTTTTGCTGGGTGATGATGGACTTGAGGTGGTTTGCAGTGGTTGAACCCCATGCACAGATACCATAGTTGAGATAGGGATAGATTAGTGCATAATATAGAGAGATGAGAGCAGAATTAGGTATATAATATCTGATTTTGGAGAGTATAGCAACTGTTTTAGAGACTTTCTTAGTTATGTGTTGTATGTGGGTACGGAAGTTGAGTCTCTTGTCTAGGAATATGCCAAGAAACTTTCCATCATTTTTATTGCTAATGTTTACATTGTCTATCTGAAGCTGAATTGCATTTGTAGATTTGCTTCCAAATAGGATGTAGTAGGTCTTTTCTATGTTAAGTGTTAGTTTGTTGGTTGACATCCATAAGTAGACTTTTTTAGTTCATTATTAACAACATCATTTAGTGTATGTGGGTTGGGGTTAGAGTATATAGATGAGGGTAGTATCATCAGCAAACAAAATAGGTTTCAGAATGTTAGAGACATTAGGCAGATCATTGATGTATATAAGAAATAGAAGAGGTCCCAAGATATGCTGCCCTGCGGCACTCCAACGGTTATTGGTAGAATGGGAGAGGTTATATTATTGATGGCTACACATTGGTGTCTATCACTAAGATAGGATTGGATATAGTCCAGTGCATGGCTTCGGATTCCATAATGATGGAGTTTACATAAGAGGTAATCGTGATTAACAGTATCAAAAGCCTTTCTCAGGTCAATGAAGAGTCCAATCGGAAACTCATTTTTGTCAAGAGCTGAGTAAATTATATCAAGGAGACTAATAATTGCATCGTTGGTACTCTTTTTGAGAGCGGAAGCCAAACTGACAGGGGCTAAGAATGTCGAATTTTACGAGATAGGAGTAGAGCTGTTTGTAGATAATTTTTTCAAATATTTTTGATAGTATGGGTAGGTTCGATATTGGTCTATAGTTGTTTATGTCTGCCGGATTACCTCCTTTATGAACTGGCGTTACTCTTGCTTTTTTAAGGATATCAGGGAAGGTATGACACTCAAGGGATTTGTTGAACTGCAGAGCTATAGGTGGCGCAAGGGCATGGGAGGCGCTCTTGTATACAATGGATGGGATTTCAATGATGTTCCCAGCTTTGGTTTTTAGTGAGTGTATGATGGACACAACATCTGTCGGGCTGACTGGTGAAAGGAGAAGAGAGTTTGGATAGTTGCCTGAGAGATATGTGTTGATATGTGTCTGAGTCTGTGGGATTTTACTTGCAAGGTTAAAGCACCAATCGATGAAAAGAAGCTATTAAATTCATTCGCCATAACTACGAACCACTTAGTTTGATGAAAGGGAGCAGAATAGCAACAGAAGAGCACTTACATCGCATCAGGCTTGGATACTGTCATGTTCACAGAAAACGGGATTATCCGTTTTCTATGTATTGTGGCTCAGATGCCAGAGAGAGGTAAACAATAGCGCGCACAGGACGCCCGCCAAGCTTGGTAGCTACTAGTCATGTATCAGTTTAAGTATTAAAGTCAGTAACCAAGCAATGGCTTTATATCAACCCTACAACCAAGACTTGCTCAGTAACACACAACAACACAGATACCCATGTGCATGGGAAATAGGCTTACAGGTTCCGGTAGACGAGTCTTAGTCTCCGTGGTGTAGTGGTAAGACACTCGCCTGGCGTTCCGCGAGCGCTATGTCATGGGTTCGTATCCTGGGGCTGGATTCAGGAAGGTACTTACGAAGGTTTTTCCTCTTAGCTAAGAGCGTTTTCCGTCTTAGCGCCTTCGTGGCGGCTACGTCCGTATTCAATTAACTACCCTAAGTGGAAAAATCTTCGTAAGTTCATTCCGGGATTTAAGTGTGGTTTCGACCACTCGTAGCTTTACGTAAACTGGATATAAGTCATTTTTTCTCTACTACATTACACTGGGATCGATTTATGATATTGGAACATGACCAAAATATTATAGCTGGTGAATCTAGTGAAGAGTAATCCTTCGTGTTAGTTATATATGCATTCTCTGCTTGAAACTTGAAGTAAATATGTGTTTGATGATAGAAGAATTAGTTTTATAATAGCAAGATATTATACCAGTAGTTATTAAGTAAATAAACACTGGTGAACATGAAATATGAGAGAAGGTGATGAGCCCTGCCTGATGGGATCATTTACTATCACCAAATGCCCCTGTTCACCTAGTAGTAAGGGTATACCTTAGCTATACATACCCATTTCTAATTTATTTAGTTTGGTTTTATTTTGAAATTAATTATGGGTGAGACATAAAATAAAAATATGCTGCACAAATGATGTTAGGTAAGGAAAAGGGTAAAAATGTCAAAAACTTTATTCATTGAATACTTAAAGCTATAATTATAACTATATAGATTATTAAAAAAGAGAGAGGGAAGTAGGGGTCCAAGACCTCTTCCTGTTATACAATTTGGGTGTGGAACAAGTAATTATCAAAAGAAGGCACCATGCCGGGAAGGCTATGTAGCACCATTGTGTGTAACAATAAACCAAATTTTGTTTAACAAATAATGTACCTGTATGGGAAAACAAATCCTGTCAGCTGTAAAAATATTGATGCAGTTATTTAAATGAAAAATATAATGAAAGAAATATTACTGGTTTATTTTTATCCTATCTTTTTGTACTGTACAGTATATCCAAGGAAGTGAAAAATTGAGACATAATGCACAATTTAATGAATGATTAGCATGGATTAGCAGTTCAAAAGAAATATGACTTGTATTACATTGTGGGTTTGGATACTAAACCTCGTGATTTTTTAACAAATTAACAAGGTTTACTAAGTGCTTGTGCGGGGGGGGTTGTAACAAACTAGGCTGTTTGTAAGAATTATCCAGAGGGGTTTATCGACAAAAGAGAATGGGAAGCTGAGCCGCGTGGTAACCTGGGACCTGACCCCAGGGGAATTCGCGGTGAAAATAACATCGACGCTTTGTTCATAGCTTCGTATAATGAACCATCCTATAGTATTCAGTAATTTAGAGAAATTAGCCTTTATTCATTTTGTATTAAAATTGTATTGTATAATAGTACTGGGTACAATATCAAGAGTATTCTAATTATTGAGTTTAAGTCACCATCAGTGACGTCACGAATCAGATCTAACTTGTAAGGCGGAGTGACCGGCGGTCATAGGTCATCAGGGTTGACATGTCTACTATTTCTCAAAGTTCAATTAACCATTTTGGGGATCTGGAACAGCTCTGCCGTTAGATGCTTGTGTAATTTAATTTCAGTAAAATAATTCAACCAGTCTGGATCAATTAAGTACAACAGAGGTTAATTGTTATAACTTAAACCTTGCTAAGTAACTGCGGTAAGCGAGGCGGAAGGTTACAATGCTCTAGTCTGGGCTAGGCCAGACGAGGACAGATCAGTGTGGACTCCAGAGCAACTGGGAGAGGTCAATCCATCTTACCTCTCCCAAGACCAGCCCAACATCTTTAGCTGGTAAAACATAGAGGTATAGTTGCTATTGTTATGTATAAGAACAGTCAACTCATTGCATTCAGGTCAAGTAGGGAGTGTTAAAGTGACAGGGAGTGAACATATTTAGATTTTGTTTTAGTTTTTCTTTTAATAAATTAATTAGGTAATAAATTGCATTTTTATTATTTCCATGTGTTTTATGTGTACACTTGTCCTGGTCACGTGGTCCACACGAGGCAGAGTTGGATTGGGCGCCGATTCTAACACCGAATCATTCCCGTGTAATTAATTTCACACTCTTAAGTTTCCACGGTCATCGGTTATAGTGGGGATCAAGCCCCAAGGTTGATTAATTAGCATGATCGATCCAGACCTCGATCATTGCTCTTGTGTTACTGGTCTGGTGGTGGCGGCGGAGGCGACCCCAGGGTTTTGCTCATAGCCTAGGTCACGTCATACGGGTTGTAGAATCCTAAGTCGGTCAATGGTCTTAGGACCACGTGGCGTGGAGTTGGTTTTGGTAAAAGTTTTGGAGTCCCTTGGTAGAGAATAAAAAGTAAGAATACGGGTAGAGGGAAAAGAAGGAAAGATAAGTAGAGAGAAACCCTAACCCGTGTTACAACATATCAACATGAGATCTTAATGATCCATGGTCAACATGATTTAATAAGGATAATACAGTACTGTACTGTATTTGTAATAATACAAAACTATAATTTAAAATCTTTATTACTGATTTTTTTTAATAAGAAGATTAGGTATACACAGCAATGTGCTGCTACCCTATTCTATATGGAATATTACACAGTGTAGATAAAAAACTAGCTATAAGTTTATCTAATACTCCCATCTCACAGGATGGTTAGACATACTGTACATGGAATCAATTTAGAAAATACCAGCCTCAATACAAAAAACAAATCAACTCTGACTAAACAACTCTAAGCAATTTCCACAAGAGGTAAGCACTGAATCATGGAAACATTATATTATAATTACTCTTACCAGTTTCTACAAAACTCCTCTCAAACAATGTATTTTTAAACATGTTTAGGTATACACAGCAATGTGCTGCTTCCCTATTCTGTATAAAGGACCACACAGTGTAGATCAAAAACCAGCTATAAGCTCACCCAACATCCTCACCTCACAGGATGGCCAGTCATACATGGAATTAGGAGAGAACAAAATACTTAATGCTGATCTATTAGCCTCCACTGGCAAAATCTGGGTGCAGCACAAGAATATCTTCCAATATTCCTGAGTGTATGAAGTAATTACAGAGCTCAAAATACCTCATACCATTTGGTATGAAGTCACTGATAACAGGACAATCACAGATATAGTGTTGGAGAGTATGTTCTCTCAAGTAGGACTGAAAACAGATGTTTTTTTTTCCACCAAGAGGGCTATAAACCCATGGAACCGCTTACCCGCTGAAGCCGTAAATGCCAAATTCCAGCTAAAAAATATCATTAAGACAATTGGCGGGCCCTTTAACAAGCCGCCGGCTTTATGTCCTCTTCGAGGTCACTAGATAGTTAGTGGATATTGGGTAAATTCAGTAAATATATACAATAATTGTCAGCGCATCTTCCGAGCAACAAGGACAGCTACACAGTATCTCTTAGAATTACGTAGGTAAACAACAAATGTAACATATTTGTTTACTACAATGTCGGTGCTGGCTGTAGAAGTTGAAAAAACATTGTTTTAATTCGAAATATACTAATTTTATAAGAAAATTCGACGTAAATAGGAGGCAGTAGAGCTCCGATAAGCCAGCGCTAAATCTTCAATATGAAGAATGTTGCTGCTCTCTGATTGGCCAAACGAAACACAGTAGTGACCTCTATCGGCACGCAGGTGAACCAACAATTTTCTTCCTAAGTATACCTTATTGAATCGCACCTAAGCATCTTCTTAGGGCGCACTTAGGAACCTTCGTAGCAAACCCACTTACGAAGAAATACACAGAGCTTCCTGAATCTAGGTCCAGGCCGGGGAGGATTTACTGGGCGCAATTCCTTGACTGTAGCCTCTGTTTAACGCAACAGTAAAATGTGTACTTGGATGAAAAAACGATTCTTCGCGGCAGGGGATCGTATTCCAGGGACCTGCCCGAAACGCTACGCGTACTAGTGGCTGTACAAGAATGTAACAACTCTTGTATATATCTCAAAAAAATGAGAGGAAATGTCAACACTGTGGAGAAATGCCCGACAAACCACTGGAACATTATCTAACACAGTGCACAGTTACAAACCCATTAAGATTTCAACTTAGATTCAACAGAGCAGAAGAAGTTGTTAAACACATATGGCAAAATCTTACTGAAGCGACCATACGAGTAATAAATACTCATACTCCGCCCAAGTAAAACAGAAACAAGCAACACTTAGTGGGCCAGCCAGAGGCTTAGGGCCCGCGCAAGAATATCCCTGCAAAAAAAAAAAAAAAAAAAAAAATGTCCCACACAACAGGCTGTTCTGGAAACTGGAACATGCTGGAGGGGTGACAGGGAGACTTCTGATATGAATGAAATGCTTTAACTGACCGATAGAGGAGGGCAGTAATCAGAGACAATGTAGGTGACTGGAGGAGTGTTACTAGTGGATTGCCACAGGGTTCAGTTTCTGCACCAGTAATGTTCATAGTCTACATAAATTATCTACTCGAAGAAATACTGAATTATCTGAACATGTTTGTGGATGATGCTAAGATACTGGTGAAGATAGGAGATGCAGACGATTCTAATGCCCTTCAAATCGAACCTTTCACACTGGAGATGCTATACCGATGATGATACTTTTCAAAACGCTTGTGCTCTCTAGAGTGGAGTACTGCTGTACAATGACAACCCCTTTCAAAACTGGTGAAATTGCTGACTTGGAGACTGTGCAGAGATCCTTTACTGTTAGAATCCACTCAGTAAAACATCTAAACAACTGGGACCGACTAAAGAGCCTAAATCTGTATTCTCTTGAGCGCAGGCGGGAGAGACATAATAATTTATACATGGAAAAATATTAGAGGGCTGGTCCCAAACCTGCACACAGAAATAACATCACATGAGACCAGAAGGCATGGCAGGATGTGCAGAATACCCCCCGTTGAAAAAACAAAGGTGCAACAGGTACTCTGAGAGAGAATTCCATCAACATCAGAGGCCCGAGACTGTTCAACACGCTTCCACTACACACAGGGGGCATAACTAGCTGACCCTGCACAGTGTTCAAGAGAGAACTGGATAAGCACCTCCAAAGAATACCTGATCAACCTGGACCTAGATTCAGGAAGCTCTGTGTATTTCTTCGTAAGCGGGTTTGCTACGAAGGTTCCTAAGTGCGCCCTAAGAAGACGCTTAGGTGCGATTCAATAAGGTATACTTAGGAAGAAAATTGTTGGTTCACCTGCGTGCCGATAGAGGTCACTACTGTGTTTCGTTTGGCCAATCAGAGAGCAGCAACATTCTTCATATTGAAGATTTAGCGCTGGCTTATCGGAGCTCTACTGCCGCCTATTTACGTCGAATTTTCTTATAAAATTAGTATATTTCGAAGTAAAACAATGTTTTTTCAACTTCTACAGCCAGCATCGACATTGTAGTAAACAAATATGTTACATTTATTGTTTACCTACGTAATTCTAAGAGATACTGTGTAGCTGTCCTTGTTGCTCGGAAGATGCGCTGACAATTATTGTATATATTTACTGAATTTACCCAAGGGCCACTAACTATCTAGTGGCCTCGAAGAGGACAGAAAGCCGGCGGCTTGTTAAAGGGCCCGCCAATTGTCTTAATGATATTTTTAGCTGGAATTTGGGATTTACGGCTTCAGCGGGTAGGCGGTTCCATGGGTTTATAGCCCTCTTGGTGGAAAAAAAGCATCTGTTTTCAGTCCTACTTGAGAGAACATACTCTCCAACACTATATCTGTGATTGTCCTGTTATCAGTGACTTCATACCAAATGGTATGAGGTATTTTGAGCTCTGTAATTACTTCATACACTCAGGAATATTGGAAGATATTCTTGTGCTGCACCCAGATTTTGCCAGTGGAGGCTAATAGATCAGCATTAAGTATTTTGTTCTCTCCTAATTCCATGTATGACTGGCCATCTTGTGAGGTGAGGATGTTGGGTGAGCTGGTAGCTGGTTTTTGATCTACACTGTGTGGTCCTTTATACAGAATAGGAAAGCAGCACATTGCTATGTATACCTAAACATGTTTAAAAATACATTGTTTGAGAGGAGTTTTGTAGAAACTGGTAAGAGTAATTATAATATAATGTTTCCATGATTCAGTGCTTACCTCTTGTGAAAATTGCTTAGAGTTGTTTAGTCAGAGTTGATTTGTTTTTTGTATTGAGGCTGGTATTTTCTAAATTGATTCCATGTACAGCATGTCTAACCATCCTGTGAGATGGGAGTATTAGATAAACTTATAGCTAGTTTTTTATCTACACTGTGTAATATTCCATATAGAATAGGGTAGCAGCACATTGCTGTGTATACCTAATCTTCTTAATAAAAAAAATCAGTAATAAAGATTTTAAATTATAGTTTGTATTATTACAAATACAGTACTGTATTATCCTTATTAAATCATGTTGACCATGGATCATTAAGATCTCATGTTGATATGTAATACAAGTCATATTTCTTTTGAACTGCTAATCCATGCTAATCATTCATTAAATTGTGCATTATGTCTCAATTTTTCACTTCCTTGGATATACTGTACAGTACAAAAAGATAGGATAAAAATAAACCAGTAATATTTCTTTCATTATATTTTTCATTTAAATAACTGCATCAATATTTTTACAGCTGACAGGATTTGTTTTACCATACAGGTGCATTATTTGTTAAAAAAAATTTGGTTTATTGTTACACACAATGGTGCTACATAGCCTTCCCAGCTTGGTGCCTTCTTTTAATACTTACTGATTAAAAAATAAATAATAAATACATTTTATTCAGGAAAAGTACATATAGTTGATTTACAAACATAATGTTGGATTTATAGACAGAGCTAGTACATACAATACCTAAAGCCACGAATACTCATAGCATTTCGGGCAAGGTGTGGGGGAAAAAACACAGACTAAAACTTAGTAATCGGGATTAGGTATAAATTGTGTTGAAAGAAGGAATAAAAAATACAAAAAGGGGGGTTAGCATAGCATAACTCAGCAATTGCACATGTTGGCGAACAGCGTTGTTTAAAAAATAGCAAGACATGGGTTGACATTTAGGAGGTAAGTTAGGTTACATGGAGTTAATTAGGCAGTACTTGGTTTAACTCTTAAACTGGTTGAGAGAGGTACAGCCTTTGACATGATTCGGGAGGTCATTCCACATTCTGGGTCCCTTGATTTGTAGAGCACTTCTAGTTTGGTTACACACAGCCAAATTGAGTAACAGGAAGAGGTCTTGGACACAAATTTGTTCCATGCTAAATGTAGAGGAATCAGCTGAGTATTCCTCAAATAAAATAAGTCGCCTCAGCTTATAAGGTAAATAAAATAAGCATTTCTCAAATAAGTAGCTGCCTCACCTCACTGCCTTACTGCTACATAGCCTTCCCGGCATGGTGCCTTCTTTTGATAATTACTTGTTCTACACCCAAATTGTATAACAGGAAGAGGTTTTGGACCCCTACTTCCCTCTCTCTTTTTTAATAATCTACAGTATATAGTCATAATTATAGCTTTAAGTATTCAATGAATAAAGTTTGTGACATTTTTACCCTTCTCCTTACCTAACATCATTTGTGCAGCATATTTTTATTTTATGTCTCACCCAGATTTAATTTCAAAATAAAACCAAACTAAATAAATTAGAAATGGGTATGTATAGCTAAGGTACACCCTTACTACTAGGTGAACAGGGGCATTTGGTGATAGTAAATGATCCCATCAGGCAGGGCTCATCACCTTCTCTCATATTTCATGTTCACCAGTGTTTATTTACTTAATAACTACTGGTATAATATCTTGCTATTATAAAACTAATTCTACTATCATCAAACACATATTTACTTCAAGTTTCAAGCAGAGAATGCATATATAACTAACACGAAGGACTCCTCTTCACTAGATTCACCAGCTATAATATTTTGGTCATGTTCCAATATCATAAATCGATCCCAGTGTTATGTAGTAGAGAAAAAATGACTTATATCCAGTTTACGTAAAGCTACGAGTGGTCGAAACCACACTTAAATCCCGGAATGAACTTACGAAGGTTTTTCCACGTAGGGTAGCTCTTTGAATACGGACCTAGCCGCCACGAAGGCGCTAAGAAGGAATTCGTTCTTAGCTAAGAGGAAAAACCTTCGTAAGTACCTTCCTGAATTCCGGCCCCAGGCTGTGATTCATTCGTTAGGCTATGAGCAGCCGCGTCAAACAGCCTGGTTGACCAGTCCAGCAACGAGAAGGCCTGGTTGACAACCGCGGGGAGGCTAAGCCCCGGAAACACTTCAAGGTAACTTCAAGGTAAGGGTGGTTTTAGATAGTAAGCTGATGCCAGAGGAGCACAAAGCTCCTCTCACATAGTAAGAGGAGCATGTGCATTACTTTACAACTTCAGACTTGCTTTTAATTATAAGAATGGTGAAAGACTAAAGAAAATGTTCATGACTTTTGTGAGACCAAAACTGGAACATGCAGCAGTTGAATGGTACCCAAATCTCAAGAAGCACATCAATAAACTTGAAAAGGTGCAACGGTATGCAGCAAAACATGGCTCCTGGAACTGA
>NC_091207.1:5741207-5846207 GCF_040958095.1 Procambarus clarkii
AATGCTATGCCCAAGATTAATATCCGAGTGCTGGCGGTGGGGTGGTTCAAATAGCCTCGGCTATCACCTCATTTTGTCCGGTCGTGATGGTCAAGTGGATTAAGGCGTCTTGTACATACCAGTTGCGTTGCTCCTGGGAGTATGGGTTCGAGTCACTTCTGGGGTGTGAGTTTTCAGTTGCATATTGTCCTGGGGACCATTCAGGCTTGTTCGCATTTGTGTTCCTCACGTGTGCCCCAAAGAATGAGGTGATTTGGTAAAATGCTATGCCCAAGATTACTATCTGAGTGCTGGCGGTGGGGTGGTTCAAATAGCCTCGGCTATCACCTCATTTTGTCCGGTCGTGATGGTCAAGTGGATTAAGGCGTCTTGTACATACCAGTTGCGTTGCTCCTGAGAGTATGGGTTCGAGTCACTTCTGGGGTGTGAGTTTTCAGTTGCATATTGTCCTGGGGACCATTCAGGCTTGTTCTCATATATATATATATATATATATATATATATATATATATATATATATATATATATATATATATATATATATATATATATATATATATATATATAAATTAATAGCAACATTTACTGAGGAAAGTATGCACATACAAAATAAAAACATTGCCATTTTTGCGCACATTGGACCTAAACGGCTACTCTCAGCCCTCAACACATCAATGTTGTTCTACTCAAACAAATTAGAGATCTATACAGTAACTTTAACTCATACATTTGTTTCACAATCAATTAAGAAGCTTCATAATCAAACTTTAACTCTACCACAATAATATTTTTATCTGTATTAAATAATATACAATGCAATAAAATAAAATAAAATTAATAAAAAAAGAATAGGGATGGTAGGAGACGATTAAAGTGTAAAGTATATATATATATATATATATATATATATATATATATATATATATATATATATATATATATATATATATATATATATATATATATATATATATATATATATATATATATATATATATTTGCACGTCGTGCAAATTATACAAATAAGTGTAATACACTCTATAGTAAATCACTTCTTTTCTTCACCTATATATATATATATATATATATATATATATATATATATATATATATATATATATATATATATATATATATATATATATATATATATATATATATATATATATATATATATATATATATATGTCGTACCTAGTAGCCAGAACGCACTTCTCTGCCTACTATGCAAGGCCCGATTTGCCTAATAAGCCAAGTTTTCATGAATTAATTGTTTTTCGACTACCTAACCTACCTAACCTAACCTAACTTTTTCGGCTACCTAACCTAACCTAACCTATAAAGATTGATTAGGTTAGGTTAGGTAGGGTTGGTTAGGTTCGGTCATATATCTTCGTTAATTTTAACTCCAATAAAAAAAAATTATCTCATACATAATGAAATGGGTAGCTTTATCATTTCATAAGAAAAAAATTTGAGAAAATATATTAATTCAGGAAAACTTGGCTTATTAGGCAAATCGGGCCTTGAATAGTAGGCCGAGAAGTGCGTTCTGGCTACTAGGTACGACATATATATATATATATATATATATATATATATATATATATATATATATATATATATATATATATATATATATATATATATGTATATATATATACACACACACACACACACACACACACACACACACACACACACACACACACAAATACTTTAAATTAAATCGTCACTAACACACTTCATTAATTTTTGTTTTAATGCAATCTAATCTAGGCTCGACTCCAACAGGTGGCTGTCACCTCAGTTTTATTAATACTTAATAAGGGGTTCTCAACCTGTGGTAAATAATCCCAGTCTAAATGGGTTATAATTTGTACTTCTCCATTTGAAAACAGGAGTAAATTTTTATTTTACTAATATATATATATATATATATATATATATATATATATATATATATATATATATATATATATATATATATATATATATATATATATATATATATATATATATATATATATAATTTTACTGACCTCTAGTCAATGGTGTCACAGAATCATTATGCTCAACTGTGAGTTGATTTACTTCTGCAGCCTCCATCTTCCTCTTGCCATCTGAAAATAAAAGTTTCTATTATAATTTAATTATTAAAATATCAGCAAAAATATGTTGGCAATATACCCTTCATGGGAGGTGTGTTTATCATGTAATAGGATGTGAATCTGGCAACAGACAAGGTAACAAGGAATTGTTTTTATATTCAATATTGAACATTTAAACTTATTCTTAGCATAGAACAGTAATATAGTATACAATATAAATTTATCAGTTCAGATAATAGTGACCCCAAATGTATAACAATGTGCTTAAGAACCTCGTATGCATGATATTTTGTCCAACTAGTCAGAAACGTTAAATATGAAATGTGAAAGGAAAGGAAAGGAAAACTATGAACTTCATATTTCAAAACTAGGAAAAGCAAAGACAAATCCTAGAGGGCTATTTTATTTATTGCATTAAGGTCTATGCATTATTATTATTACATTATATTAAAATATATTACATTAGTATATGCAATTACATTATATTATATTAGATAATATTATATAATATTGCATTAGTATATGCAATACAGAGTACTTACACAAATGGAAGATATTGCTTATGGATTTACTGTCTGCTGCTGTTAGGCAGTCTGTTGGCAAAATGCGTTGAGTAGCTTTATGGCGTCCTTTCTTGTAATATATGAACACGGTTTCATACACAGCACCACGCATTTTTGCCATCTGAAAAGAAGGGGTAAAATCCTAATGAACGAAAGGCCTCATCAAGATCTCGTCTTCATAAAGACGTATTTCTTTTGAGAAAGATCAACACTGGGGGATTCTTATACCAGGAACGGTTAAATCTAAAGGGCTAAAAACACATCTAATGTGACATGACAGAGATGTTATTGAATGTATTTAAATTTCTTAACACTTTGGAGGATATTGATCTACATTACTTCTTTAAGAGGGCCAGATGTAACAAACCAGGAGCAAATATTTAAAGATCACCAATCACCAAGCCACAATGTAGGATAGGAAACAGGTGTTTTATATAATATATATATATATATATATATATATATATATATATATATATATATATATATATATATATATATATATATATATATAAATGCCTTTCTCTTAATGATTTCTTTTTTTTCAGATTTTCAAATCATATTGTCATACATATCATACACAGCATCAGGTAGAAGAAGTTGAAGATGAAAGTAATTAGTACAAATTATTACAGCTTGTCAAGATCTAGCTGTTTCTACATACAAACATCATTAAACAATTTATTTCTTTATTATGCACCCCATACCCATCCCGTGGGCGGTAGTGTAAAGGAATACAGAGGCACATAATCGGTTCAGGAACTGAATGCTCTAGTTCGTTTAGCTAAGCAAATAACAATTTTTGACGCTAGTTACAAAAAATCATTAGATATACCGATAAATTAGACCTCATAGCTGCACACTGCAAATTCATACTAAATTTAAACCTTCTAAATAAAGTTTGATGTTATAATTGTTACCCTTTGATGTTGTTGGCTGGGCCATGACCAATAGTGCCAATGGATCTCAAAATTGTTGAACAACAATGGAAGAGGGGAACTGCTCTCAGACTCATTGGCACCCATAGACGCCCACCGCCACCATGTGCTGTAAACTCACACTAGCATTCATGACCGCAAGAATGATATAATAATTATTCATTTGCCATATACCAAGTTATATATATATATATATATATATATATATATATATATATATATATATATATATATATATATATATATATATATATATATATATATATATATATATATATATATATATATATATATATATATATATATATATATATATATATATGACCATGTCAGACCACGAAGGAAAATGAAACAGGAAACTTCCTTAAGTACTTTCGTATATTAAATAAATCTTCAGAAGGAATTCCTTGATACCTTCTGAAGATGTATTTAATATACGAAAGTAATTAAGGAAATTTCCTGTTTCATTTTCCTCCGTGGTCTGACATTGTCACATTCTTAATCACGTGTTTATTTTCGTGATATACACAAACACACACACATATATATATATATATATATATATATATATATATATATATATATATATATATATATATATATATATATATATATATATATATATATATATATATATATATATATATATATATAATGTCGTACCTAGTAGCCAGAACGCACTTCTCGGCCTACTATGTGGGGCCCGATTTGCCTAATAGGCCGAGGGATTTTCTTTATTTTCAATAAATTGTTTCCTATTAGTGTATTTTAAATATTATTATTATAATATATTAAGACACTATTACGCAAAGCGTTTCGGGCATGATAAACTTAAATGATAAGCTTAATACTAAATGAGCATAATGAGTAGAATTAAAACAAGAAATGAAACCATAGATGAAAAAGCAGCACAAATACAATTATGTCGACAAACAGCGCTCTTTAAAGAAAAAACAGACATTGGTTGACAATAGAAGGGTAAGGAAGGTTACAGGGAATTTATTAGGTATAGCTTCGCTTTTAACTTAAACTGGTTGAGAGAGGTACAGTCTTTAACATGGTTGGGAAGGTCATTCCACATTCTGGGCCCCTTGATTTGTAGAGCATTTCTAGTTTGATTAAGTCGTACTCTAGGAATATCAAAACTGTATTTATTTCTGGTGTGGTGCTCATGGGTTCTGTTACAACCTTCTATGAAGCTTTTGAGATCAGGATTGGCATTATAGTTTAGCGTTTTATATATGTATAATACACATGAGAGAATGTGCAGTGACTTAATGTCTAACATATTCAGAGATTTGAGTAGGGGTACCGAGTGATGTCTGGGGCCAGAATTGGATATTGTCCTAATAGCAGCTTTGTGTTGAGTAATTAGAGGACGTAAGTGATTTTGGGTAGTAGAGCCCCAAGCACAAATACCATAGTTGAGTTATGGATAGATAAAGGAGTAATAGAGAGTCACCAGGGCAGGGCGTGGTACATAATATCTGATCTTAGAAAGAATGCCCACAGTTTTTGAAACTTTTTTTGTTATGTTTAGAATGTGTCCCTGGAAATTCAGCTTGTGGTCAATGAGAATGCCAAGGAATTTGCCATCTAATTTGTTACAAATTTGGGTATTGTTTATTTTGAGATTTATTTGATTAGAGGATTTATTGCCAAACAGAATATAGAAGGTTTTGTCAATGTTAAGGGTGAGTTTGTTGGCAGTTAGCCACAGATGGACTTTATTTAGCTCAGTATTTACTGTGGCATTTAGAGCAAGGGGATCAGGACTGGAGTAAATGAAGGTTAAGGAACATATAATCTCTTCCCACAACCAGACCATCACCAGAGAAGTCTTAACAAAAAACACAGAAATCATCGATAGATACAGCGATAGCAGGCGGCTTGATATCTGTGAGGCACTACACATTAAGAAGTCAACACCAGCAATCAACAGGCAATTAATGCACAACTATATTCTACCCACTTCAAGACTCCGCACCAATATAGAAGCATCAAGAAATATGGGCCAATAGGCCCTTTGCATTTACTTCCATTCTTCCCTTTAACTTACCCAATATTATACCTATTGTTTCGTGTTCTATCTTGTGTTGAAAGTTTGTTTTCACCTCATCCAAAACTGTTGTAACATATCACCTCACCCAAATGCAGGTATATAAAATGAAAAGCCGTTTGAATTATAGCATAGTAAGAAATCTGTTTAGTGTTTGCAGGTTATAGTTGTGTGTGTGTAAACTAAAGTCTTTGAAAATGTAATAAGTTATTACGAAACGCGTTCAAGTGTCGCGTCAGACTAGAAATAAAAATGAATTTCGGAGAACTGATTTTTCAATTTCCATCGACAGTGAAAAGAAACATAAGAAATATTGAGAAAATTCGTGTTAGAATTATTAATCTTACTTTTTCGGTCATATTTAATAATATATGTTTACAGGAAAGACTGCTATTAAAATACACTAATATATATATATATATATATATATATATATATATATATATATATATATATATATATATATATACATATATATATATATACATATATATATATATATATATATATATATATATATATATATATATATATATATACATATATATATATATATATATATATACATATATATATATATATATATATATATATATATATATATATATATATATATATATATATATATATATATATAAATGCCTTTCTCTTCTTTTTTTCAAATCATATTGTCTTACAAAGTACCTGCTGACATTTCTCTACTTAAAACTACTTCTCTACACCTACTTAAAATTATTTGTCAGATTAAGGACCTGCCCGAAATGGTATACATATTCGTTCCCGCTTTGGAACATCAACTAAATTTCGGAGACTTGAGGCAAAGGGAAATTCACACCAGTTACTCCATCTATCATCATTCTATTATGCATGAAGAACCGCACGTCTATGGGTCATCGAATAATGTTAGCAGACTTCTAGATGTTACCAATGCTAGGCTTAGGCTCGGCTACAAGTACCTCTGAGAATTTGTAACATCTGCTGATGTAGATTTGACTAAATGTAAACTCTGTCAGCAGAACTATTCGCATACTTTGCGTCATAATATAATGGAATGTGAAAAAATGCGGAATTTAGAGATAACACCATCAATAGTGTCCAAGAAATGTGTAAGTACTTCATTCATAATGATGTACTGCCCGAAATCTTAGCGAAGTATTCAAAATTTGCTTACTGTAGGTAATGCATGCATATGACTGTAAAGCTGCCGCCCAGTTGGGTGGGTGTGCAGCAAGACTAGTAACTGTGTGACTCACTATAGATGTAAAGTGCCTTGTATAATGACTGTTGTGAGCCTCTTGTAATGTCTCTTATGACACCTCTTTGTGTCACTTGTGACACAAAGATTATTGATGTGTGTATTTGTGTCGGTGATTAGATATGTATGTGTAAATATACATATATATACGTATATATATATATATATATATATATATATATATATATATATATATATATATATATATATATATATATATATATATATATATGTACATGTATGTATGAGTGTGTACATGTGTATACAACATTAATAATTTTCTAACTAGCGTCAAACATTGTTATTTGCTTAGCTAAACGAACTAGAGGGTTCAGTTCCTGAACCGATTATGTGCCTCTGTAATCCTTTACACCACCGCCCACGGGATGTATATGGGGTGCATAATAAAGAAAGAAATTGAATTGCTTTAAAATGAGAGCTAAGTACTACCTAATAAACTCCATGTAAGCTACGTTACCTCCTAAAAGGATGCAACACGCAGATGCAAATTTGTAGCGAGTAGATTATCCCAATAATATACTCGCTCCAAAAGCATTGGCCAAATGAGAGAAGCAAAGCTCTTCTTAGTAATAATTATGGAAACTCAAACCTTTCCCTACTTGCAGTTAATATTCCTGTCAACCTTTGGAGATGAATAAAATGAGGTTTTGCCCGAGCATATTAGCAGCAGAATAGCAAATATTAACTAGTCTACTTTCAAGTGTGGTCTAGAACAAACACTTGCGAAATACTGTACGGACTCAGTCCGCTCAACTCACACCATTGCTCACCATGGTATCATCTGCATACTTATGTATTCTCGACTAAATATATATATAGTCACTGCTTTCACAACAAAAGCGGTGAAGTTCTGCGAAGAAGAAAATGTATTCAAATCAAATAAAATCAAATATTTATTTAGGTAAGGTACATACATACAAGAGATTTTACAAAGAGTGATGGATTTATAGATTGGGCTAGTACATACAATGCCTAAAGCGATAGTGTCATTAATGACACTATGTAAAAGACACATCTAACACTTTATGTAGGGCATACGTAAATCTGTGTATCTATGTATTTACGTATGTAGGTTAGCTTAGCATTTTAAAAGCACCGAATCACCTTCTGTGGTTGAGTGTTCAATAAACCCTTGAACTATATGTTTAACACTTCTCTAACCATGTCCATGGAGGACAGAAGAAAATGTATATATGCTGGTTAGCATTGTAAATGTGTGGCCACGTCTGTGGTAGAAAATAATAATAATAAAAAAAAAAAATGCCTAAAGCTACTATTACGCAAAGCGTTTCGGGCATGAAAAACTTAAATAACTAAAGCTTAATACTAATTGAGCATAAAGAATAAAATGAGAACAAATAAAAAAAGAGATAAAAAAGGGGGGGAACATGGCTGAAAAAGCAGCACAAATACAATTTTGTCGACAAACAGCGCCATTTAAAAAAAAAAAAACAGACATTAGTTGACAATAGAGGGGTAAGGTAGGTTACAGGGAATTTATTAGGTAAAGCTTCGTTTTTATCTTAAACTGGTTGAGAGAGGTACAGTATTTAACATGGTTGGGAAGGTCATTCCACATTCTGGGTCCCTTGATTTGTAGAGCATTTCTAGTTTGATTAAGTCGTACGCTAGGAATATCAAAACAGTATTTATTTCTGGTGTGATGCTCATGGGTTCTGTTATAACCTTCTATGAAGCTTTTGAGGTCAGGATTGGCATTACAGTTCAGCGTTTTATATATGTATAATACACATGAGAGAATGTGCAGTGACTTAATATCTAACATATTCAGAGATTTGAGTAGGGGTAACGAGTAATGTCTGGGGCAAGAGTTGGATATTGTCCTAATAGCAGCTTTGTGTTGAGTAATTAGAGGATGTAAATGATTTTGGGTAGTAGATCGATTTATCGATCCCCAAGCACAAATACCATAGTTGAGATATGGATAGATGAGGGAGTAATAGAGAGTCACCAGGGCAGGGCAGGGTACATAATAGTATTACCATGATTTGGAGACTAACCGACTAAGTAGCGCGCGCGCGCAGCGAGTGTGGTACTTAAAAGCGAGCCTGCGGACTCAGCGACCAGAGTGCGTGAGTGGATGGATCAATCAGCTCGCCAGCCATAAAGCAAGCCAGCATCGTCTCGCTGTCCTACACCAGCTGTTATTCTCCAGCCTCGACGAGCACTTCGGTGCAGCCATAACCAGTTCCAGCCAGCAGCAGTGTATTGGAGCAGAACCAGGCGCTTCCCAGCCAGCATCTTGTCCTAGGCAGTGACATTCTTCCTCGTGGCATCTTCTGTGTGTTGTCCAATGTGCTTGTGTCCAGGTCGGACTGCATTTAGGTGAACAGCCCCACTTCGAGCCAGAACAGGCCCAAGTGAGAAGACGGAAGTTCACCTTTTGCAGCTGCGTCATGGCATAGGTGCATTCTTTTTCTCCTCTCCTAAAATTCTTCCGTTTCTGACACTGCCGAGCCAGTTGTGGAATCTCGTGATCGTGCGAGCCCACCATAACTGGGGGTTGCAACCTTCCGGAACACGGTGTTTGTTCGTGGTGAGACCCTTAGGTCAGGTCTTAGACCTGGCTTACACACTGACCCCCACTGAGTTTATGGAATCGCAGTGATTGGCACAAACACGGGACTGTCAGTAGATAGTGAGTCACAAGGGCTCACTGTCTATGGATGACCTACACTGGGAATACACCCATAGACACAATTGACTGCATCACTACCTTTTTCAATGCCACTGGCACACCTGCCACTAACAATGTCAAACACGCAAACACAAACACCATCAAATTTCTCATTGCCTCAGAAGACGACCTTTTTTGCCTGTTTCAGGGAACCTGCTTTATCTAAACTCACACAAGCTTCACTGACTCCTGTCCTCACAATTAAACAAAAAACTAAATGCTCCGTCCTTGTATGAAATGTCGACAGCTCTGTCCTATCAGCACCTAACACTATCAATCTCTCTCAAGACATCTCACACAGGAATGCTATTATGTAATGGAGATATATCCAGTGCCCAATACAAAACGTCTCAAGATCCAATGTTCCTCCCCTACAGAAGCTCAAAAACTCTTGCATCATGGGATAAAAATCCTCAACACCAGCACTCCTCCTTATCTCATTAGTCCAGTTGACTATCTTCCTTTGCTGCAATGTTTTAAATGCTACAAATACAGTCATGAAACCCGAAAATGTAAAAGCCCACAAATTTGTTCTAAACGTTCTGCAGAAGGCCATTTTTATACTCAGTGCTCTGCCAATACTTTAAAATGCATTAATTGCCAAGGAGATCATTCAGCAGTTGACAAATCTTGCCCTTTGAGAAAGCAAACCCTTAAAAATCTTCGTACTAACCACCCCCACATTCATACACATACACACCCTCATTCTTCTTTAACATCCCATCATCCATCTCATCACCAAACAGCATCAGCCACCTCCACGTCCTATGCCAATGTCCTTAATGTCTCACTTCACCAGCAACATCACCATCCTAATACTGCACAACAAACTCAGTCAACTCAGTCCTCTTAACCTTTCTTCCCTCACCCACCACCTTCACCCTACTCTCCTCTCCAGAACATGACATATGAGCGAGTCACGGCCTGTGTCCAAGCAGCATATTTGCAAGCAAAAGACGATGGCCGAGAATTCGCTGACTACCTTCCCATCTTCCTCACTCATAATGGCCTTCCTAGTGTCTATATACCTCCTCCACACTTCTTGCGGTCTGTTCCTTTCTCCCCCACGGTGCATACTCCGACACAGCATCTACACACAATGTCTTCTGCAGTCCCCCACTCCACCAACAGTGCTTCTATGACCGACACAGAAAACGGAACCTCAGCAACTGATGACCAGCGCAGACTAGCCCAATCTATTTTTATTTATATATATCCAAGAAGGTACATTGGGTTTGTGAGAATACATTGGATAGTACAGTATTTACATTCTTGTAAAGCCACTAGTGCGCACAGCGTTTCGGGCAGGTCCTTAATCTAGCAGATAATTTTAAGTAGGTAATTTCAATCAGAATTGATAAATGATAAAGATACATTACAAGAGAAAAATGAGATGAGAGAGATAAGTAGGTATATTAAAGCACATTGTTATATTAAAGCTCTGATTAATTACATTGACAGCTTGATTAGTAATTTAAACAAGGTTAATAGACACCATACAGCAGATTGACAGCACATATAAGACAGCAATGATCACAATGGTAAACATGTTCAGATTGGGTACATAAAGATTGGGACACTGGGTAGCAAAAGATACAGATAAACAAGATTTATAAACACCATACAACAGATTGGCAGCACATATAAGATAACAGCAATGATCACAATGGTAAAGATGTTCAAATTGGGAACATAAAGGTTGGGAGATTGGGTAGCAATTGATACATTGCAATTTTAAGGCAAAAAGTGAAAAACTATGAAGATGAAATTAGGTACTTTTTAGTATTGATTTTGAATGATGTAAAAGTTGGACAGCTTTTCAATTCAGTAGGGAGTGAGTTCCATAAACTGGGTACCTTTATTTGCATAGTGTTTATAAATAAATAAATAAATATGTTTATTCAGGTAAGGTACATACATACACACAAGTGATGTTACATTAATGGATTGATATATAGATAGAGCTAGTACATACAATGCCTAAAGCCACTATTACGTAATGCGTTTCGGGCAAGAAAAACATAAATATCTAGAACTTAATACTAATTGAGCATAAAGAATAAAAAGTGTTGAGAACAAATACAATTAAAGAGAAAAAAAAGGGGGAACATGACTGAAAAAGCAGCACAAATACAATAGGTTGACAAACAGTGTTGATTAAACAAAAAAATAAAAATTACAGACATGGGTTGACAATAGAGGAGTGAGGTAGGTTACAGGGAATTTATTAGGTAGTGTTTAGTTTTTATCTTAAACTGGTCTATTATTTATCTTTACACAGATTAAGTTTAACTCTGGGGATATCAAAGAGATATTTATTTCTGGTGTGGTGATAATGGGTCCTATTACATCTGTCCAAGAAGAGTTTCAGACAAGGATTTGCATTTAAGAACAGGGTTTTGTAAATGTAGTTGACACAAGAGAATTTGTGGAGTGAGATTATGTTTAGCATGTTTAGGGAGTTAAACAAGGGGGCTGTGTGTTGTCTGAAAGCAGAATTTGATATTATTCTGATAGCAGATTTTTGCTGGGTGATGATGGACTTGAGGTGGTTTGCAGTGGTTGAACCCCATGCACAGATACCATAGTTGAGATAGGGATAGATTAGTGCATAATATAGAGAGATGAGAGCAGAGTTAGGAACATAATATCTGATTTTGGAGAGTATACCAACTGTTTTAGAGACTTTCTTAGTTATGTGTTGTATGTGGGTACTGAAGTTGAGTCTCTTGTCTAGGAATATGCCAAGAAACTTTCCATCATTTTTATTGCTAATGTTTACATTGTCATTCTGAAGCTGAATTGCATTTGTAGATTTGCTTCCAAATAGAAGCATATTTCATTAGGAAATCTCTTCCTAATGAGTCCCCTCCTCATTCTGACTCTCCCTCTCCACCCACTGACCCAGTCACTCCCCCTACTGACCTTGCCCCTAATCCTAATGCCTCTTCCTCTCATCCCACTGCCCTCTCCTCCCCCCCTCACTGTTCCCACTCCTGATGCTCCTTCCACTTCCACCAGCACTTCTGGAAAAACCATTATTCTGACACATGACAATCCCTCTGAAATCAGCAACAAAAACTTCCTCGTAAAACACCGATCCGTCCCTACCAATTTCACCAAGAACCTTCCTCTTACAGCCTTCAGTATGCATGCCAACGACCAAACCACCCCATATACTAGAGCTACTCCCGCTCCTGTTCGTAATCAAAATAGCTCAAAACCTAACTCTTCACATTCATAAAGATCATCCAATTTAATGTGCGGGCATATTTCAACATTAGCCACATGGTTTCAGATTTTATTGAGATCGAGAGACCTGATGTGCTATTATTAAATAGCACATACATTACGAACTCATATAAAATCAAACATTATGGCTACTCCTCTTACCAGTCACCAGATGAAGCACATGAAGGAGTTGCAATACTCCTCCGTTCTTCATACAAACACGAACTCTTATATAGGTTGTTTATGATCTTTTTAGCCTCCCCTCTGAGAAGACTAATCAGGTATGAGAATTTTGAAACTCTGTCAAGAGAAGATTTCTTATGTATATGTACTTCAAATGAAGTCCAAAATGTGTCCCAATTTTCTTCATCCAGCCTTGCAAATGTAGGTAAGTCTAAAGTAGGTAGACGAACCTCAGGTAATTGATAATTGGATTGAGACATAGTATTATTTGTATTAGATTCATATTGTTTTACTATATTGGATATTACATCAATTTTATCTTGAGTCTCACCTTCATACTGAGAAATATCTGCTAGAATTTGATCTATTTCATCAGGATCAGTTTCAGTTACATTCAGTAGGTCGAGATAAGACTGGTTTGCAGATCTGACTTGATCAAATTTGAGATCAGCTACTCTCATTGATGTTTCTAGTTGATAGTAATTAATGGGAGTTGCTGTAGACAAAGTATCAGACTTATTAATTGGTCTGGTTAAGTGACCTTTAAGGCCAATATAGGTTCTCCTTAATTGTTCAGGAGTAGCCATGTTGGCATTAAGTCCAAGTTTCATAGGACTTGAATAAGTATTACTAATGAAGCTTGGGTACTTGCTCATTAGTTGACAAGTAATATTGAATATAGCCTAAATCAATCTGGCTAAATTACACTCTACCTCACTCGAGGTTAAATGTACCTACCTAACAATAAGTAGCTAAGGATTTTGAGTAGTGCTTGAATGTCACCATTAACTTTCTTCCGGCTAGCTCATCTTTATCACCATTAGATGTAATAGTGATCATTCAGCAGCACTCAAAATTCATACACATAAACAATGAGTATGGATATACTCTAATCAGAGTTACTATAAAGATTGAATCCCACCCTTGGTAGGGTCAGCACAAGAATGAGTAATGGATGCACTACTGACTAGTCCAAGATTAGTGGAAAGAATTTCTACCTAAGAAACTACTAATTTATTTAGTCTGCATTTGTGCAAAACTCAGCACAATCACAGCCTAAATTCCTACCTAATAATGGTTGGCATAGATTAATTTGTGGTGCAAAAATGTGAATATATGGTTGTGCTGTGTTTTTTGTTTTTTTAGGTTTTATAGTTTATATAAAGGTGCACTTGCACACACAGGTGAAAATACAAATATGTACAGTTAATTTTGGCTTGCCAGCCACAGCCTTTTATGGTGGTTGATTGTGTTGATCAACTTGTCAACTACATGTGACCTAGACACACCTGACAGGTGTACACCATCTCTTGCCAGGTTTTGCCTGTATGGTCTAGCTGTAAATTGAATGTAAGTGGCATCCAATCGTACTCTCTTCCTCAGCCTAAAGTTCATATATTTGGCAGCTCTTTGGTAATATTCTGGAGTCACTCCCCAACGATTATTATTGCTTAGTTGGCGAGGTTCCACCAATGTGAACACTACTGAACTGCTAACAAGTTTAAATGAGGAAATTATTGTTTAAGGTGATTAATTACCTCAGCTGGGTGTCGAGTAGGATGAATGTCATTACCACCTAAATAAATAATAGTTAGATGGTGAGGTAACTCTAACGCAGGGGTTAATGTGGAGTTATTATAGAAATTATCCGTGGTTATTATGCAGTCTCCGTGGTGTAGTGGTAAGACACTCGCCTGGCGTTCCGCGAGCGCTATGTCATGGGTTCGTATCCTGGCCGGGGAGGATTTAATTCGCAATTCCTTAACTGTAGCCTCTGTTTAACGCAACAGTAAAATGTGTACTTGGATGAAAAAACGATTCTTCGCGGCGGGGATCGTATTCCAGGGACCTGCCCGAAACGCTACGCGTACTAGTGGCTGTACAAGAATGTAACAACTCTTGTATATATCTCAAAAAAAAAAAAAATATGAGCTGTTGCTCCTGGTGGCCTGAAGATTCTTACCTTAGTGTGAGGTATAGGTCTGAGTGTTGTGGGCAATTGACTGTGTCCCACTAGTGCTACTTTATACATGAGGTATAAGCAGCAAATAAATTGGTGTGTATTAGGCTAGCCTACGTGTTACTCTGCCGGTAGCCATGATTAATAAAATGTGGTTAGCCTAGATTACTACACACAGTAATTAGTTATGATTATGGTATTAATTGTAATACATCCAGTTCGAAGGACCATATTTTTGTGTCGGGAAGAAAGCTTACTCTCTATTAATTGATTGATATTTAATTAATAGATTAATTTAAATTAATTGAAGGACCACCCTATTTTGACTGAAAATGGAAACAGATAAAGTTAAATGATAAGGACTGAAATATCAGTGCCTATGGATAAGAAACTATTAAAGATTATTCTTTAAACTTCTATGGACTGTATAATATTAATGTTCGAGAATAAACGTCCTATCCTTCACAAAATTGGGGGTTAATACCAGAAGTAATCTACTCCCAGTACGCTTCATCGAGGCTGGTTCTTCCTCGAATAAAAATTAGTAATTCTACTAAATACTATTAAGAAACATTAGATAAATTGATTAATGGTAAAAAGATTATATGTTGATAAACTGAGCAATTATTCTCATTTGACTTTTATGAGGCTAACATATTCCGTTAAGTATCTCAAATCCAATAAACTAAATCTCTTTGACTGATCTAGAGTTTGCTCAATTAAAGAAACAATAGAAAGGATTTCAGCTGCTTAGCTGTAATAGTGAACGGAGAGGTAGAGGTGCAATGGCGTCGTCTGCTACTTGCGGCAAAACGTGAGTTCCAGCATGGCGTGGGAACATGATGGCCACGACCGCTTACAACACAAGCTGAAATTTCAACTAAATATACTAACTGATTACACCTACTATATAATATCCGCACTATGCCATAAAAGGAATAAATTTAATTCCTTATGGACGTACTTATTGTTTGGGGAGGTCGCGTAGCATAACGATAGACAGTGCACAGTAAATGATATAAAGAGTACTCATTATAACCAATACTAAACACTTAACCTGCTGGTTGTCCACCGAAGCAATTCCAAATTGCTACTGGAGCAATGGCACACTCCTAGGCCGATTAATGCAAAGGCCTAACGTAGTATTAGTAATAATAATAATAATTTTTATTTAGGTAAAGGTACATACATAAAGAGATTTTACAAAGTTTGTTGGCTTTATAGATAGAGCTAGTACATACAATGCCTAAAGCCACTATTACGCAAAGCGTTTCGGGCAGGAAAAACACTAATGACTAAAGCTTAAAAACTAATGGGTAAAAAGAAAAAAATGCGTTGAGTACAAATAAAAATAGAGGTAAAAGAGGGGGGAACATTGTTGAAAAAGCAGCACAAATACAATTACAAATTATTACAGAAAATTACATTCAAACAGCGTTGATTTGAAAAACAAAAAAAAAAACAAAAAACATACATGGGTTGACAATAGAGGGGTAAGGTAGGTTACAGGGAATTTATTAGGTATAGCTTCGTTTTTAACTTAAACTGGTTGAGAGAGGTACAGTCTTTAACGTGGTTGGGAAGGTCATTCCACATTCTGGGCCCCTTGATTTGTAGAGCATTTCTGGTTTGATTAAGTCGTACTCTAGGAATATCAAAACTGTATTTATTTCTGGTGTGGTGCTCATGGGTTCTGTTACAACCTTCTATGAAGCTTTTGAGATCAGGATTGGCATTATAGTTTAGCGTTTTATATATGTATAATACACATGAGAGAATGTGCAGTGACTTAATGTCTAACATATTCAGAGATTTGAGTAGGGGTACCGAGTGATGTCTGGGGCCAGAATTGGATATTGTCCTAATAGCAGCTTTGTGTTGAGTAATTAGAGGACGTAAGTGATTTTGGGTAGTAGAGCCCCAAGCACAAATACCATAGTTGAGATATGGATAGATAAGGGAGTAATAGAGAGTCACCAGGGCAGGGCGTGGTACATAATATCTGATCTTAGAAAGAATGCCCACAGTTTTTGAAACTTTTTTTGATGGTAATCGACACTCCCGGGACGCACGATGTAATTGTTGGCGTCCTTACAGCGTGGTAGCTGCTGGTGAAGTAATGGCAGCGTCTCTCCGCCCTCCCTCAACTCGTCTCACGCATTCACAACAGAAATTACTAATCACAGATAATTCTTTTCCGTGTAATTACTGATGTAATGCATTAATGAGAACTGGGTTGCAATTATAGGGAATTAAATAATATCATATTCTCGTTAAACAGTGTTAATCGAGAAATGGAGAGAAAATTTATCTCCTCCATTGCATTCGTACATAACAGATGAAACTGCTCCTTGATCATAATTTCAGTTAATAACTCTCGGTTTTGGATTAATGGGAGCTATATTATCTGTAGTTAATTATTGTACGGAATACTGATAATTTTAGAGAACCACATTCAATTCTCTAACATATTGGTAATAAATATGTTTAAATGGACATTATCTGGCGCAATCCTGCCTCTCGATGTCGTGAGAATAATAGCAATAGGCTCAGATAATGAAATAATAATTTATATTAACACTACCGTTAGTGAAATTAATAACTACTGTAATTATTATATAATAATGATGTATTATAATACAATGGTAGTGTGTTAGTGTTGGAAATTTCCAGCAACTATAAATCACCAAAACAGGGGCAGGCCTCACGACAACAGGGCGTCAAAGCTTTAGTTAGTAGAATAACTGAGACAGGGAGGGGGGGGGGGGAAGCCTCCTCCTGAATGCACTGTGAATAATAGCCGCCTTCTGGGGAAAATGTGCCCCAGAACGTAACTCGCTGGGATGTTCGACTCGCGTTCACTGAAATGTCGTGGAAATACAAATCATAATTGCTAGTCCAAATAATAATAGGCATGAGGCATAATCAATGCTACGAATTGCAGTAAAAATTGCAGCGTAATGAAACAAATCATAACTGACAGTCTAAAATGTAATAAATTATATATTTATATATGATCATAAATAAATAATAAATAACAGCAATAATTATAAGTCGCCCAAGTGGCAGACCGCATGGCGACAGGGCGTTGCAGCTTAGGACTTGAGACAGTGAGGAGGGGGGAGGGGTGGCAGGCCTCCTCCCGAATGCGCTGCAAATAATAGCCACCTACTGGAGAAGAACCTATGCCCCAGAACATAACTCTCTGGGGCACCTCCCCTTCAAGGTCGATTGCAACGCCTGCTTCTGGACACCGACATCTGAGCCGTCAACGGGAGGGACATCACCTGCTGGCACCATCGGCTGCGACGTCGACGTGGGAAACCTGAACCTGTGACACTTACAGCTAGAACGCATCTTACCTGACCTGCAGCCGGGGCGCCTGCAGGACGTTGTCGGGCAGAACACTACTCCACGCGCCTGCAGGAATGGTTGGGAGGACAAGGGGGACGGGGGGAATGTTGGCGAGGACTGGGAGAAAGGGGGAGGGTTCCTGTAGCTCAGCAATGCACATGCGTTGCTGAGCTACATGAGCTGAATGGTAGTTGACAAAAATTGGTAGTCACAATACAGCATATGGCTAGCACATAAAAGAAGACAGCAATGAACACAATGATAAGGTTGTTTGATATTACATAAAAATTAGGAGATTGGGTAACACTAGGTACAGAGCAAATTTAAAGCTCAGTGTAGGAAACTAAGAAGATGAAGTTAGGTACTTTTTGGTTTTGCTTTTAAATAAGGCAAAAGTTTTACAGTTTTTCAATTCACTAGGGAGTGAGTTCCATAGACTAGGTCCCTTAATTTGCATAGAGTGTTTACACAGATTAAGTTTGACCCTGGGGATATCAAAGAGATATTTATTTCTGGTGTGGTGATAATGGGTCCTATTACATCTGTCCAGGGAGAGTTTCAGAGCATGGTTTGCATTTAAGAACAGGGTTTTGTAAATGTAGTTGACACAAGAGAATGTGTGGAGGGAGTTAATATTTAGCAAGTTTAGGGATTTAAACAAGGGAGCTGAGTGTTGTCTGAAAGCAGAGTTAGTTATTATTCTGATAGCAGATTTTTGCTGTGTGATGATGGGCTTAAGGTGGTTTGCAGTGGTAGACCCCCATGCACAGATACCATAATTAAGATAGGGGTAGATTAGTGCATAATATAGTGAGAGGAGAGCAGAGTTAGGAACATAATATCTGATTTTGGAGAGTATACCAACTGTCTTAGAGACTTTCTTAGTTATGTGTTGAATGTGGGTACTGAAGTTGAGTCTCTTGTCTAGGAATATGCCAAGAAACTTTCCATCATTTTTATTGCTAATGTTTACATTGTCAATCTGAAGCTGAATTGCATTTGTAGATTTGCTTCCGAATAGGATGTAGTAGGTCTTTTCTATGTTAAGTGTTAGTTTGTTGGTTGACATCCATAAGTGGACTTTTTTTAGTTCATTATTAACAACACCATTTAGTGTATGTGGGTTGGGGTTGGAGTAGATGAGGGTAGTATCATCTTAGGAGTAGGTAGCAAACAAAATAGGTTTCAGAATGTTAGAGACATTAGGCAGATCATAAATGTATATAAGAAAAAGAAGATGCAATTCATCAGTGCTTCGTTAGAGATGGCTTGATTAAAGTGAGAAAGACTTCAGGAGGTAAAATGTTTACAATTGCTAATGACGAGAACCTCAACACTTTCCTCTCCCAATGTGATTTTTTTTCTCACCTTATTATCACTCTCAATGAATCAACTTAATTAACCCCTTGTCACCTAGTGCGGGCTAGGTATCCTAAGTCTCCTTGTTTCACTTTTTAAACTAATTTTTAATTTACTCTTTACTAGTAATTTACTGGACTTAATTAATTGAGTGCATTAATATTTCTTTAGGTCTTATTAATTATACAGTCATAACTAAACTATTTATAGTTAATAATCATTAGCTTAAATTTGCCTATGTTTATTATTCAACTTTTTTCTTTGATTTCATTTATTACCTAGTTTGCCTAGCCTCGTCATACTCCCTTACTCCATTGTACCCCTGGCTTTGCCTGTGTCTCAAATGCAAATTATTACTTACAGTGTACCTGAGAGTACTTGTAAGCAATCTACTTCATTTTTCTTTTTTTGTTCAGTTGTGTTTGTATTGTATAGTCTTGTTTACATATTTTTCCCCCTTTTATATCAAAATTATATTTTGTAATTGCCATTCTTGCCTTGTTTTCCTTCAACCAGCCTTTTTATGCAGACAAGTATAGACCCAGAACTAAACCTCTTATCCACTATCTCTGACAATCATCACTTTAATGATCAAAATTGCAGATATTTTACATCACATGATGTAAACAATGTATTAACACATAATCACAATATCTCTGTGATCAACTTGAACGTTAGATCCCTAGGTAAACACTTCGATAATGTTAGTGCCTTGATTGAAACTATTGACAACAAATTCTCTTTTATTATACTTACTGAAACGTGGTTGAAAGAGTATACTACTCAACTCTTTAACATGCCTAACTACTAGGCAATTCACAACTGTCGTCAAATTCAGAGGTGGTGGTACTTCTCTTTACTACCACCAAGAACTAACATGCTTAAAAGTAATTAGAACTAGAGACTGCTGTGGAGAGTACATCTTCGCCAGTTTCAGAGTCAAGGGTGCTGAGTCTGTCCTGTCTGTGGGTGCAGTCTATAGAATTCCTAACACTGATGTGTCCGAATTCAACTCAAACCTTAGAAATCTAATACTAGATAACAGACTGAACAAAAACCATCTAATTATCGTAGGGAACTTTAATATTGGCCTCTGCGAGCCTGAACACCCTACTGCTCTTAGCTTTCTCAACTGTATGAATTCCTGCTTCCTCATACCCTTAATCACTTGACCTACTAGAATCACTGATACTACTGCCACGACTCTAGATCACATCTGGACCAACATAACCTCTCCGCTTACTTCAGGTATAATCACCGATAGCACTACAGACCATTACCCCACATTTCTCTTAACAAACATTAACAAACCACCTATAGAGACCAGGGAGTTAAGCTTTAGGCTGCACAATGAAACTGCTATAGACAATTTTATAACTACTGGTGATAATGTCAACTGGGAGTCCGAGTTAGGTAACATAAGGGACATCAACCTAGCAGTGCAATCTTTTCTTCAAAAAACTCTCAGCCTTTATAACACCCACTGTCCTATGCTTAAGGAAACAAGTCACAACCAAAAGGCTTAACAATCCTTGGCTTACAAAGGGAATACTTAAATCCATTAATAAAAAACATGACCTTGAAAAGAAGTATAGGTTAGGAACCGTCTCCAAAGAATTCTCAAAGAATTACTCGTTATTGCTATCTAAAATAATTAGACGAGCCAAAACTAAATACTACGAGGATAAATTTACCCAAATAAAGAGCAACATTAAGAAAACTTGGAGCACAATTTCACAAATATTGGGATCTAAGAAGATTTTAAATAACAAACCAGCACGTCTCCTGTCCAATAACGATGGTCAGCTTTCAGCCTCTGATTCTGCTATTGAGTTCAATAGGGTCTTCTCTTCCATTGGATCATCCCTTGCAAATGATATTCCATCTTCCAGTACTGATGTTAAGGACTATCTTACAGGTAACTATCCACAGTCTCTGTACCTAAAGCCTACTAATTCCACTGACGTTAATGAGATAATCTATTCCCTTAAACCAAGTCTAGTGCCCTTGAGGAGATACCAACTTTAATTTACAAAAAAGCCTCCAGATCTTTAGCCCCTGCTATTGCATTGCTCTTCAACAAGTCACTTGAACTCCAAACCTTTCCAGATATTCTAAAAAAAAAACGAGAGTAACCCCTGTCCTCAAATGTGGTGGTCTCACAGATGTTAACAACTACAGACCTATATCAATCCTGCCTAACTTGTCAAAAATATTTGAATAACTAATCTACAAGCAGCTTAACTCTTATCTAGCCAAACACAATATACTTAGCTCTTGTCAATATGGCTTCAGACCCAAAAAAGCAGCTCTTGATAAAAATGAGTTCCCTGTTGGGTTATTTGTGGACCTGCGGAAGCCTTTTGACACTGTCAACCACCAAAACCTTCTTCTTAAATTACATCATTATGGAGTCAGAGGACACTCCCTGCAATACCTCAAATCTTACCTTACTGACTGGCTCCAGTATGTTTCTGTGAATAATTTCATTTCTCCTACCCTACCCATCAACATCGGTGTTCCTCAGGGCAGCATACTTGGCCTTCTCTTCTTTCTCATCTACATTAATGACCTTCCAAATGCCTCCTAACACCTCAAACCAATTCTATTTGCTGACGACACAACCTTCATTTACTCCAGCCCTAACCCCCTTGCTCTAAATGCCAGAGTAAATACTGAGCTCAATAAAGTCCATCTTTGGCTAACGACTAACAAACTCACCCTTAACATTGACAAAACTTTCTATATTCTGTTTGGCAACAAATCCTCTAATCAAATAAATCTCATAATAAAAAATACCCAAATTTGTAACAAATTAGATGGCAAATTCCTTGACGTTCTCATTGACCACAAGCTGAATTTCCAGGGACACATTCTAAATATATCAAAAAAAGTTTAAAAAACTGTTGGCATTCTTTCTAAGATCAGATATCAGAATAATATCAGAATAATATCAAATTCTGCTTTCAGACAACACACAGCCCCCTTGTTTAACTCCCTAAACATAATCTCACTCCACAAATTCTCTTGTGTCAACTACATTTACAAAACCCTGTTCTTAAATGCAAATCCTTGTCTGAAACTCTTCTTGGACAGATGTAATAGGACCCATTATCACCACACCAGAAATAAATATCTCTTTGATATCCCCAGAGTTAAACTTAATCTGTGTAAACACTCTATGCAAATAAAGGGACCCAGTTTATGGAACTCACTCCCTACTGAATTGAAAAGCTGTCCAACTTTTACATCATTCAAAATCAATACTAAAAAGTACCAAATTTCATCTTCATAGTTTTTCACTTTTTGCCTTAAAATTGCACTGTATCAATTGCTACCCAATCTCCCAACCTTTATGTTCCCAATTTGAACATCTTTACCATTGTGATCATTGCTGTTTTCTTATATGTGCTGCCAATCTGTTGTATGGTGTTTATAAATCTTGTTTATCTGTATCTTTTGCTACCCAGTCTCCCAATCTTTATGTACCCAATCTGAACATCTTTACCATTGTGATCATTGCTGTCTTATATGTGCTGTCAATCTGCTGTATGGTGTCTATTAACCTTGTTTAAATTACTAATCAAGCTGTCAATGTAATTAATCAGAGCTTTAATATAACAATGTGCTTTAATATACCTACTTATCTCTCTCATCTCATTTTTCTCTTGTAATGTATCTTTATCATTTATCAATTCTGATTGAAATTACCTACTTAAAATTATCTGCTAGATTAAGGACCTGCCCGAAACGCTGTGCATACTAGTGGCTTTACAAGAATGTAAATACTGTACTATCCAATGTATTCTCACAAACCCAATGTACCTTCTTGTATATATATAAATAAATAAATAAATAAATAAGATATTATGTACCTCGCCATGCCCTGGTGACTCTCTATTACTCCCTCAGCTATCCATATCTCAACTATGGTATTTGTGCTTGGGGTTCTACTACCCAAAATCATTTACGTCCTCTAATTACTCAACACAAAGCTGCTATTAGGACAATATCCAACTCTGGTCCCAGACATCACTCGGTACCCCTACTCAAATCTCTGAATATGTTAGATATTAAGTCACTGCACATTTTCTTATGTGTATTATACATATATAAAACGCTGAACTGTAATGCCAATCCTGACCTCAAAAGCTTCATAGAAGGTTGTAACAGAACCCATGAGCACCACACCAGAAATAAATACAGTTTTAATATTCCAGGTGTACGACTTAATCAAACTAGAAATGCTCTACAAATCAAGGGACCCAGAATGTGGAATGACCTTCCCAACCATGTTAAAGACTGTACCTCTCTCAACCAGTTTAAGATAAAAACGAAGCTCTACCTAATAAATTCCCTGTAACCTACCTTACCCCTCTATTGTCAACCCAAGTCTGTTTTTTTTAAAAAGAACGCGGTTTGTCGACCTAATTGTATTTGTGCTGCTTTTTCAGCCATGTCCCCCCATTTTTTATCTCTATTTTTATTTGTTCTCAACACATTTTATTCTTTATACTCAATTAATATTAAGCTTTAGCCATTTAAGTTTTTCATGCCCGAAACGCTTTGCGTAATAGTGGATTTAGGCATTGTATGTACTAGCCCTATCTATAAATCCATCATTCTTTGTAAAATCTCTTGTATGTATGTACTTTACCTAAATAAACATTTATTTTATTTATTTTTAAATTATAAAATGTGTTGAGAAAATATACAAATAAAAAATGGGGGAACATAGCAGAATAACAGCAAAAAATACAATTTGGTCGACAAACAGCATTGTTTAAATAAATAGCAGACATGGGTTGACATTAGAGGGGTAAGGTAGGTTACAGGAAGTTAATTAGGTAGTGCTTAGTTTTTTCCTTAAACTGGTTGAGAGAGGTACAGTCTTTAACATGATTGAGAAGGTTATTCCACATTCTGGGTCCTTTGATTTGTAGAGCATTTCTACTTTGATTAAGTCGTACTCTTGGAATATGAAAAATGTATTTGTTTCTGGTGTGGTGCTCATGGGTTCTGTTACAACCTTCAATAAAGCTTTTAAGGTCTTTTTCTCTCTTATCCTAGGAGAGAAAGGTGAGGGGTAGTCACCAAATATAAGGAAGTGATATGAGAACAGACAGCAGTACAATTTCCAGTCAAGAAGGTAGCACTCAGCGTAGGCAGTTCTAATCGTCTCCAAGACGCTACATCTTGAACACAGAACAGGCAGCAGACTCCACGACTCCGGTCACACTCAGCTCTCTGCTCTGCTCCAAGCTCCATCTCAACGTCTACGACACTGCTGTATCCAGGACTACTAAATAAATATGAAACTCACTAAACACTATCTATCTAATCTACCCAACAACGTAACATAATCGTACGTTACAGAGCCCAGTAGGCTCAGGAACCTGTACATCAGATGATTGACAGTTGAGAGGCGGAACTAAAGAGCAAGAGCAGAACCACTGCAAGCACAACTAGGTAAGTACACACACACACACACACACAAACACTCCGTCGAGGCCATCTCTGATGGCCTCGATGGGGCAGGAAGTCGGCGGTTGCTTAAAGGCCTACCCCATCCCCGATAAACCTGAGGATTTTTCCGGCTTAATTTTAAACGGAAGTAATGAATTGGCATTTACGGCTTCAGCGGGTTGGTGGGTCCATGAGTTTATTACACTATGAGTGAAAAACAATCGCCTGTTCTCTATTTTATATTGCCGCTTGTTGAACCTAGGAAAAATCAAACAGGAACTTACTTAAGACTTGAGGCAAAGTGAAATTCACACCAGTTCCTCCATCTATCATCATTCTATTATGCAGGAAGTACCGCACGTCTATGGGTCATCCAATAAGGTTAGCAGACTTCTAGATGTTACCGCTGCTAAGCTTAGGCTCGGCTACAAGTACCTCTGGGAATTTGTAACATCTGCTGATGTAAATTTGACTAAATGTAAACTCTGTCAGCAGAACTATTCACATACTTTGCGTGATTATGTAATGGAATGTGAAAAATTCGCGGAATTAAGAGATAATACCATTAATAGTGTCCAAAAAATGTGTAAGTACTTCATTCATAATGATGTACTGCCCGAAAATGGCCATTGCTTTTTGCACGAAAAGCGGTGATATTTCTGAGGGGGGAAAAAAGAGACAAGTTCACTACGCGATCCGCAGGCGCAGTGTGGGGGGTACTGGGTGGCATATAAATAGCCGGGAGAAGCGCGGATCTGCCATCACTCTATTCCTGCCACAGTCCGCTGCACTCGAAACCGCTGCACCTCAATGGCACGTGGACTAATGCTCTGTCCTGATACGGCAGGGGCCCCCTGCCCTACTTAACCTACTCCTAAGGTAAAGTGAGGTTTTCTGATCAAGTTTAGTCAGGACTGTCTCCAGTGTCCGGTGTGTGCCTAGCGCCATCCCCTCGCGGTCCGTGCTTGCCGCCTTAGCTAGTTCCCTAGGGCCTTCAGCCCGTTTAGCCTGTCTTGGGGTATGCAGGTGCGCCCTTCAGACCGTGCCAGGTACTGCTGCTGCCACAATGCCCTGGGCAGGCGTGTGTTTTGCGCCGTGTCCCGAGCGGCCCGCGCCCGATAGTGCTTCTCCCAGGCGTGCACTAGGGGTACCGGTCTGCTGTGTTCCCTAGGCGTGTCCCTAGGGGCCCCTGGTTCATGCCACGCCTGGACGTGCATGCCCGGCTGGGCTCCCTGCGAGCGGCCTGGCGTCGCTCTTGGCGGCAACGCCACTTGGCCAGGTTACAGTGGTCTTATGCCCCTAAGGCCCGGCTCGAGAGGCACTTGCCCCGGTCGGCGTCGCCCACGTGGCTTAATGGAGCTCCGTGGAGCGCTTGCCCTGGGTGTGCCCTTCACTTCCTTCCTGTCCTCCCAGGCGTGCATTCTGGAGCCCGGTCTGCTGTGTCCCCTAGCCATGTCCCCAGGGGACAAGGTTCGTGCCGCGCCCGGAAGTGGGTGCCCGGCTGGGCTCCCTACAAGTGGCCTGGCATCGCCCTTGGCAGCGACGCCACCAAGGGCGACGGGCTGGAAGTGCCCATGCCTGGTGGAGGTGCTCCCGGTGGGTGGGCCCTGAGGCTTCCTTGCCCTAGGGGCTGCCTCGGCGTCCAGGTTGGGCTTAGCCGAGAGTCTACCCGTACTTCTGCTGGTTCTAGGGCCCAGGCTGGGGGCCACTTCAGGGCCACTTCAGCTTCTATGGCCAGGCACGCAGAGGCTTGCTTTTCCTAGGCTGCCCCTAGGGCCGCGGTTCCGGGTTTTCCCATTATGTTTTCAGGTGGCTAGCAGGTTGCTTTGCCACGTGGGCCGGCGTCGCGCCTTGCCCTAGATTTGTGCCCGCATGCTCCTGGGGCTTGCGGGCACTGAAAACTCTCCCCCTCCTGTTGGGGGTGACTCTGTGAGCCAGGGCGTGCTCAGGCGTGCCTGGTGTGCTTTGCGTTGTCGGGCCTGGCCTGTTTTTCCTGCCTTCTTGAGGCGCAAGCCCTAGGGGCCCTGGTGCACCCTGGAGGGTGCCCGGCTCCCTTACGCCCACGGGCTGGCGTCGCCCCATGTGGTGGTGCCCCTCGTGGCCAGGTTTTCTGTACTCTCTGCCCTAGACGTTGTCCCTAGGGGCCCTGGCACGCCCTGGAAGGAGTCCAGCGCCTTATGCCCGCGGGCTGGCGTCAACCCGCCGGTGGCTTCGCCCCAGGTGGTGGTGGTGCCACATGTGGCCGGGCTTTCAGTGGTCCTCTGCCCATAGGCGCTGCCCCTGGGGGCCCTGGCGCGCCCGGCTCCCTTACACCCACGGGCTGCCGTCTCCCCGTCAACGGCCATACCACGTCGAGAACCCCGCTTCTCATCCATTCAGCGAAGTTAAGCATCGTTGGGTTTGGTTAGTAGTTGAATGGGTGACTGCCTAGCTAGGAACACCAAATGCTGTTGGCCATAATGTTTTGTAGCCGTGAGCGGATGGCCTTGGGGGCCAGGTGACCATGTGTCCCTCACCCTTGGTGTCCCCCCTCCGGGTCCTGGCACGTTGTTAGGCGGTGGTCTCCCCCCCCCCCAGAGCGCTTGGTCTCCCTTAATCCCTGCCCGGTGTAGCCTGGAAGTCCGGTGTGAGGGATCTAGATCCCTTAGCTAGTTTTTCCTAGTTTCTAGATTTGGCTATTCACTCTTGAAACTGAAGCTTTCAAAATAACATATGCTTGTTGGGTGTTGAATGAAAGCTTATGTCAAGAACTATCACTTGAGAGTAGTTAGAAGTCTGTGATTGCTCTGTAGAGAGAATTACAGAGATTTTCCTGTTTCTGTGAAGTAGGATGTGAGTTACTTGGACTAAAACCGTTAGAGGTGGGGGGGAGAGTGGAGTGACGCTGCCTTTTCCCCCACATGGGAGACATCACGCCACTCTCCTTAGGCCTCCTCCTCCTTGTGACGTCACAGGACGCCCGAGGGTGACGGAGGCATATGATTGGGTCCCGCACGTGTGGTCCAAGCCTAGTTTTGGCGCGAACAACTATGATTGGGAGCGGCATGAGGAAGCCGTGCCGGCTTCAAGCTGATTGGTCTAGGCATGGTAGTAAGGAGGTATGGGCATCTGGAGTTCCCTTAGCCCGCCAAATCTTCAGTTTGAATTGGGCGGCCAGGGAAGGAAGACGTGTCTGGGTGGAGGGGGGGAATTTTCCCCCTCCACCCCCTGTTAATTGCTTCTGTCGTCCAAATTACTCGATTGGTGGCACTCCTGCCATCAGGGGTTGTGTCAAGGCCTAATTAAGTGAATTGGGGCCAGGGATTTACGGAAGAAACAGTAAAAAGCTAAGAGACAGTTGACTGTGTGAACGCATGAGGCAGGCTGGCAGAGCCTCATGGTGTAACAGGTGGAGTGAGTATCCTGTCTAGTGGCAAGGGACAATTGATGTTGGGCAGTGTACGTGTTGTGATATTACAGGCCCATGTTGGACTTTACATTCCGCCAGGCTGCGTCAGTATGGGGACGCCGCCGGCCATTGTCACCACAGTGTAGAGCAAGGCAGGCTCAGCCGCGTGGGTACTCCTGTGGGCGGCACCCATGTGCGCGCCCGCCCGCGGGTGGAGGGCCACCCACCCAGGCCAAACACCACCCCGCCCGCCACCCCGGCCGGTGGGGTGTTATGACGTCATGCGCCACTCAGGCCACCCACGCGCCGGCCACCCAGGCCACCCAAACCCCCCTCTCTCAGCTCGGGAGGGGCACTGTGGCCACATGCCTTGGCCACATGCCTTGGCCACTTTCCCGGGACAGCCTAGGGCCACATCTTGTCGACGCATGAGGAGCAAGCCAGCTAAGTGTGTCAGCTAGTGTGGTAGTAACTTTGGTAATGAGGAAAAATAAGGGAAAGAGGGCAGTAGAAAGGAGTAGAAATGTGTACTATTACAGTGTGTTGGGTACCGGTGGATATTCATGGTAAGAGTTATCTCAGAGTCTCGCCAGGCTAGAAAAGCAGCTGAGTGGCAGCTCTCAGTGGATCCAGGTGTCGGATAGGGGCGGTACCTGGGGATAGAGATTATACACGGGACCACGCTGTATGTTAGTATGTTAGTAGACTGTCTAGAGTCTGTAACCAGTCAGTGTAGAGATTTACCATATAAGTGATCCAGCCTGTCGATTCTATATAATCGTTCAGGCTAGATTAATGCCATAGAGTACAGTAAAATTATAATCATTAGAGGTAGACAGGGATGTCAGTGAGGACCCCTGAAGTCTGTGTAATTAGTACATATTACTTGGTGATATAATTTTCATGGATTATGTGAATGCCATTTCTATGTGTTCATTTGCATGTTTATGTACTGTGTTGTGTGGTAAGTCAGTAGGTGTGATTGCTGACTGATTGCCTAATGATGTCATTAGCATGTGGGGTATGCTGACGGCATCATTATGTTGCAGGTTTGTGCAGTATTGTTTCAGTTTATACAATATTATTGCCCCAGGAACTGTGTTGAGGGTTTAAGGGACCTCTAGGATTATTCAGGGGAATTCACAGTACTTATTGAGAGCAGGCAATTGATGGGTTAATTGCCTGGCTGAGGTATGTGTGTGTTCACAGTATTCCTTTGCAATCGGGTGCAAGTAGAAGAGGGAGGGCAGTAATATTAGTATACTTGTGTGTGTTGCACAACCGTGTGTTTTTATTGTGTGGGCACAGTAATTAGCGAGTTGCAGTAGCTGCAACCATATGTGGTCAGTGCTGTTATGTTGTTGCATGCCATTGTAGTGTGACCTATGTAACACTGGGGGTACTTTGTTTCTTTAAGTTATGTTGAGGACTTAAGGATTCAGTGAGTTAATTAAGGGGTAATTAACTGGATAAGGGGTGCACACTTAGTATTGTGGAGTGAGTGAGGGGCTGTTATAAGAGAGAACAGTGTTGAGCTAGAATGAGATACGTCTCGGGAGCAATTAATTGTCCATGTGACAATTAATTGACCACTCTAGCTAATTATGTAATTAGCCTTCTCATCATGAATTCACGTAGTGGGAGAGGTTCTGTCAGAGTCTGTCAGTATTTGTGTTAATGTAATATGCTCGAGACTAATTACCTTTCAGGGGTATAGCAATTAGTGGCTCATGTTAATTAGTGGAGTAATTAGCATTGGAGAGCTCCGGTGACTAGGTAAAGCGAGGTCATGGAGCTAGCATAAATCGTTGTATTAATCATATCCTGTCTGAGGACAGTGGATTATTGGTACATCTTGTTAATTAGGGTAATTAACTCCTTTCCCGTGAATTCAGTGTTTGATGAGACCTGCTTAGGCAGTGCGGAGTGAGACGTATTTCTGGATGATTAATTATCGGTCCTGGTGACAGATAATTAATGGCTCAAGTAATTAGTGGGTTAATTAGGGTAATTAACACTCGTAATTTTTTTGACACAGACTGTGGAGAAGCTACCAAGTTAAGGTAGGCTTAGTTAACGTAACTCAATGGGGATGTAATTAGTGGTCCGTTTGACCTTAATTGAGAATTACTCACTGAATACTTGCAAGGAGTCAAGTGTGGTGTAATATGTTGAGTTATTGTTAACAAGAGAGAGACAAGTGTTAATGATTAACGTAGGGACGTGTAAAGGCAACAGTCACAGTGAAGTTCACGCAGTGGAGGAATTGTCAAGTGAAGACTAACGTAGTGTTAACTATTTAACGAGCTGTCGTTAATTGAGTAATTAACGTAAGGGGTTGACGGTCTATTATGATCGGAGTCAATTGCACTGTAATTAAGCTTGCGTAATTCGTTGGACTGATCAGCTCTGTCTGCGGACAGAGTGATTAAGCACTCGTAGCTAATTAAAGATAATTAGTAATCGCCACTTAGTGAATTCACCAGGTGTTGATGTTGTTGCTTACACGGAGTATTTGAACATTGTTTGTGATTACCGTAGTACTTTGTTGCTGACTGCTGCGATCAGTCAATTAACGTAATTGATCACTTCAGGCAATTTCTTTGGTTGTCGTCTGGTGACGAGAGTAGAGTCATCTAGGGATCTGTGGAGCTGTGTCCCAGAATCCCGCCTTGCCTGTCTGTGTATCGGGTTACAACAGGGCAACTTCTTATTGGGAGTTGCAAAGAGTGTTCACACTGGGTTGTGATAGGGGGAAGTCACTGTTAGACTTCCGCCTATTTACGTGGGTCTCTCCTGCGGGGGCGGGAGGACCCCTAAGTTTGTGATTATAGTAGCTGTCAGGCAAACCGTGACACTATTGATTGCCTGCTGGTGTCTTTGTTTCAGTGGATCCTTCATTTGTTCAGTTAGTTCATGTTGTCAGCCCGAAGTGTCAGCAAGATGGAGCCTGCTGTCACTTCTCGAGGGGCTGTTGAATAGCTGTGTTGCAAATGCCACTTGATGTACAATAACATAACCATTCGCTGTGGTGTAACTTAGTCTGTGATATTTTTCCTTGTTTTGCAATATTGCGTCGTCAGTGGGCACACCTGTGTTCAGGTTAGTTCAGTATGCAGCCTCACAGCAAGGGTTGCTATTTAGCTGTTTGTTATCGTGCCACTGGATTGACATTAACGTAATGTAAACTCGGTAATGTAGTAGTTAGTCTCTTGTTATTAATAAATTGTTATGTTATAGAAAACAGTCTTTGATGTCAACCCTTCAACCATATTATTCCACCATATTTCTGCATATTATTAAATGTTGATGTGATCTTGATAAGGCGGCTGTTCTTGGGAATTCGAATTCCAATTCATAGCGCCACATCAAATATAAATATTTGATTGTGAGAACCCGTCGGTTACCCTTTATTAGTTTTAACGTCCTGTTTAACTAGGAGCCAGCGGCCTATTGTGGACAGGTTTTCACCTTGTTGGTGGAGGCCTGGCGGTTTGCTCCCGCTTTTCCTTTTTCTACTGGACTCATGCTTAACTGCCGTGAGCAGACTTTAAACTTGTAGTCCACCTCTTAAGGGAGGTAGGCGTAGAGAAAAATCTCACATCCGGTGCCCCTAGTCTGTAGTTCCCAGGCGCTTGCCTGCCCGGTGTAGTCTGGCATGTTTGTTCCCAGACGTTTTGTCTGACCAGTGTAGCCCGGCACGTTTGTTCCTAGACGTTTTTGTCTAGCCGGCGTAGCCCGGCACGTTAGTTCCCAGACGTTCGTCTGATTGCTGTAGCACGGTTTTTCTGTGGTTTCCTCGGTTGCAGTGTACCAGACATTGGTCTGCCCGGTGTAGCCCGGATGTACGGGCCCTTCTCCATTGCAAGTCTTCAGCACTTCGTATGACCGGTGTAGCCTGGAGGTTTCTAAGGGGCTAAGCCGCTGGGTTCCCCTGGAGTGCTGTCTGCGGGTGTGGCCTGGGTCCTTCCTATACTGATTGGCCCGCAGTCCTTCCACATTGGTGTGGGTTTTTGCTGGTGCAGGCGTGCGGAGTAGTGTCCTGCCCAACAATGTCCTGCAGGCGTCCCGGCTGCAGGTCAGGTAAGATGTGTTCTAGCTGTAAGTGTCACAGGTTCAGGTTTCCCACGTCGACGTCGCAGCCGATGGTGCCAGCAGGTGATGTCCCTTCCATTGACGGCTCAGATGTCGGTGTCCAAAAGCAGGCGTTGCAGTCGACATTGAAGGGGAGGTGCCCCAGAGAGTTATGTTCTGGGGCATAGGTTCTTCTCCAGTAGGTGGCTATTATTTGCAGCGCATTCGGGAGGAGGCCTGCCACCCCTCCCCCCCTCCTCACTGTCTCAGTCCTAAGCTGCAACGCCCTGTCGCCATGCGGTCTGCCACTTGGGCGACTTATAATTATTGCTGTTATTTATTATTTATTTATGATCGTTTATAAATATATAATTTATTACATTTTAGACTGTCAGTTATGATTTGTTTCATTACGCTGCAATTCGTAGCATTGATTCAGCCTCATATTTATTATTATTTGGACTCGCAATTATGATTTGTATTTCCACGACATTTTAGTGAACGCGAGTCGAACGTCCCAGCGAGTTACGTTCTGGGGCACGTTTTCCCCAGATGGGGGCTATTATTCACAGTGCATTCAGGAGGAGGCTTCCCCCCCCCCCCTCCCTGTCTCAGTTATTCTACTAACTAAAGCTTTGACGCCCTGCTGTTGTGAGGCCTGCCCCCGTTTTGGTGATTTATAGTTGCTGGAAATTTCCAACACTAACACACTACCATTGTATTATAATACATCATTTTTATATAATAATTACAGTAGTTATTAATTTCACTAACGGTAGTGTTAATATAAATTATTATTTCATTATCTGAGCCTATTGCTATTATTCTCACGACATCGAGAGGCAGGATTGCGCCAGATAATGTCCATTTAAACATATTTATTACCAATATGTTAGAGAATTGAATGTGGTTCTCTAAAATTATCAGTATTCCGTACAATAATTAACTACGGATAATATAGCTCCCATTAATCCAAAGCCGAGAGTTATTAACTGAAATTATTATCAAGGAGCAGTTTCATCTGTTATGTACGAATGCAATGGAGGATATAAATTTTCTCTCCATTTCTCGATTAACACTGTTTAACGAGAATATGATATTATTTAATTCCCTATAATTGCAACCCAGTTCTCATTAACGCATTACATCAGTAATTACACGGAAAAGAATTATCTGTGATTAGTAATTTCTGTTGTGAATGCGTGAGACGAGTTGAGGGAGGGCGGAGAGACGCCGCCATTACTTCGCCAGCAGCTACCACGCTGAAAGGACGCCAACAATTACATCGTGCTTCCCGGGAGTGTCGATTACCATCAATACTACGTTAGGCCCTTGCATTAATCGGACTAGGAACGTGCTATTGCTCCAGTAGCAATTTGGAATTGCTTCGGTGGACAACCAGCAGGTTAAGTGTTTAGTATTGGTTATATTGAGTACTCTTTATATCATTTACTGTGCATTGTCCATCGTTATGCTACGCGACCTCCCCAAACAATAAGTACGTCCATAAGGAATTAAATTTATTCCTTTTATGGCATAGTGCGGATATTATATACTAGGTGTAATCAATTAGTATATTTAATTGAAATTTCAGCTTGTGTTGTAAGCGATCGTGGCCATCATGTTCCCACGCCATGCTGGAACTCACGTGTTGCCGCAAGTAGCAGACGACGCCATTGCACCTCTACCTCTCCGTTCACTATTACAGCTAAGCAGCTGAAATCCTTTCTATTGTTTCTTTAATTGAGCAAACTCGAGATCAGTCAAAGAGATTTAGTTTATTGGATTTGAGATACTTAACGGAATATATTAGCCTCATAAAAGTCAAATGAGAATAATTGCTCAGTTTATCAACATATGATCTTTTTACCATTAATCAATTTATCTAATGTTTCTTAATAGTATTTAGTAGAATTACTAATTTTTATTCGAGGAAGAACCAGCCTCGATGAAGCGTACTGGGAGTAGATTACTTCTGGTATTAACCCCCAATTTTGTGAAGGATAGGAAGTTTATTCTCGAACATTAATATTATACAGTCCATAGAAGTTTAAAGAATAATCTTTAATAGTTTCTTGTCCATAGACACTGACATTTCAGTCCTTATCATTTAACTTTGTCTGTTTCCCTTTTCAGTCAAAATAGGGTGGTCCTTCGATTAATTTAAATTAATCTATTAATTAAATATCAATCAATTAATAGAGATTAAGCTTTCTTCCCAACACAAAAATATTGTCCTTCGAACTGGATGTATTACAATTAATACCATAATCATAACTAATTACTGTGTGTAGTAATCTAGGCTAACCACATTTCATTAATCGTGGCTACCGGCAGACTAACACGTAGGCTAGCCTAATACACACCAATTTATTTGCTGCTTATACCTCATGTATAAAGTAGCACTAGTGGGACACAGTCAATTGCCCACAACACTCAGACCTATACCTCACACTAAGGTAAGAATCTTCAGGCCACCAGGAGCAACAGCTCATAATTTCTATAATAACTCCACATTAACCCCTGCGTTAGAGTTACCTCACCATTTAACTATTATTTATTTAGGTGGTAATGACATTCATCCTACTCGAGACCCAGCTGAGGTAATTAATCACCTTAAACAATAATTTCCTCATTTAAACTTGTTAGCAGTTCAGTAGTGTTCACATTGGTGGAACCTCGCCAACTAAGCAATAATAATCGTTGGGGAGTGACTCCAGAATATTACCAAACAGCTGCCAAATATATAAACTTTAGGCTGAGGAAGAGAGTACGATTGGATGCCACTTACATTCAATTTACAGCTAGACCATACAGGCAAAACCTGGCAAGAGATGGTGTACACCTGTCAGGTGTGTCTAGGTCACATGTAGTTGACAAGTTGATCAACACAATCAACCACCATAAAAGGCTGTGGCTGGCAAGCCAAAATTAACTGTACATATTTGTATTTTCACCTGTGTGTGCAAGTGCACCTTTATATAAACTATAAAACCTAAAAAAACAAAAAACACAGCACAACCATATATTCACATTTTTGCACCACAAATTAATCTATGCCAACCTTTATTAGGTAGGAATTTAGGCTGTGATTGTGCTGAGTTTTGCACAAATGCAGACTAAATAAATTAGTAGTTTCTTAGGTAGAAATTCTTTCCACTAATCTTGGACTAGTCAGTAGTGCATCCATTACTCATTCTTGTGCTGACCCTACCAAGGGTGGGATTCAATCTTTATAGTAACTCTGATTAGAGTATATCCATACTCATTGTTTATGTGTATGAATTTTGAGTGCTGCTGAATGATCACTATTACATCTAATGGTGATAAAGATGAGCTAGCCGGAAGAAAGTTAATGGTGACATTCAAGCACTACTCAAAATCCTTAGCTACTTATTGTTAGGTAGGTACATTTAACCTCGAGTGAGGTAGAGTGTAATTTAGCCAGATTGATTTAGGCTATATTCAATGTTACTTGTCAACTAATGAGCAAGTACCCAAGCTTCATTATTAATACTTATTCAAGTCCTATGGAACTTGGACTTAATGCCAACATGGCTACTCCTGAACAATTAAGGAGAACCTATATTGGCCTTAAAGGTCACTTAACCAGACTAATTAATAAGTCTGATACTTTGTCTAAAGCAACTCCCATTAATTACTATCAACTAGAAACATCAATGAGAGTAGCTGATCTCAAATTTGATCAAGTCAGATCTACAAGCCAGTCTTATCTCGACCTACTGAATGTAACTGAAACTGATCCTGATGAAATAGATCAAATTCTAGCAGATATTTCTCAGTATGAAGATGAGACAAGATAAAATTGATGTAATATCCAATATAGTAAAACAATATAAATCTAATACAAATAATACTATGTCTCAATCCAGTTATCAATTACCTGAGGTTCGTCTACCTACTTTAGACTTACCTACATTTGCAAGGCTGGATGAAGAAAATTGGGACACATTTTGGACTTCATTTGAAGTACATATACATAAGAAATCTTCTCTTGACAGAGTTTCAAAATTCTCATACCTGATTAGTCTTCTCAGAGGGGAGGCTAAAAAGGTCATAAACAGCCTAGCTCTCACTGAGAGTAATTATGAGGAAGCTATAAAACTACTGAAGTTGAACTATTGCAACAAGGAGTTGAGTATAGCTAACCTGTATTACCAGTTACTGGATCTGAATGCACCAAGTAACCGACCAGACTCACATCAAAGCTTCAGGCTAGAAGTAGAGTCTCTAGTGAAGGCCTTAGGTACTAAAGTTGATGTACCAGCCTCAGAATGGTCAATTAAGTTACTTTTACAGAGGAAATTACCTCGAAATATCTTAGCAGAAATCTGCTCTCACTATAAAACCGAGTTTCTCACTCTCGAGCAAATATTCGAGGGACTGAGAATAACGGTTAACAGGATGAAGACTCATGATAAGATTAAACCTGAGTCTAAACAACTTAACTTTGACAACTCAGTCAAACCCAAATCGACTTTGAATAAGTCCAATAAATCCAAACCTAGAACTACTCCATCCACTGGAAAAAGGAGTGGTAGTGTAGGTATTTATTCTGTATCTCCCTCTGACGCTACAACTGATATGTCTACTAAAAGGACAAACTCAGCCAGAGAGAAAAGGTGTCTGTTCTGTGATCAAGAACATGTCACTTACAAATGCACTGTTTATCCTAACGTTAATACCAGGATTATGTTATGCAGTAGATGCAACAAAGGTGTACATCATTATGCCTTATGTAGAAAAACTTCTACACAATCTGTGACACCTAGGGAGGAGTCTATGAATTCTACCACAATACAATATTGCAAGGTACATCATCAAATAAATGTACTTGCTACTGAGTCAGGCAATAATACCACTCTGCCTACGGCTCAACTTAAACTAATTGATAGGAAGTCTAGAGTTAACACTAGAGGTCTCTTTGATCAAGGATCACAGAAAACCTTCATCACGCAACAATTAGTCGAGCAGTTGAAATTAAAACCTGCCAAAAGTGTGAGACTGAATATTTCTCGGTTCTTGACTAATAGTGGACCTCGTGAATACCAAGTAGTCAAGGTGTTAGTGAGACTTGGATCTTCCACTAGTCCAATACAAGCGGTAGTAGTAGATAAACTTCCTTCAGACCTGCAGGTCACAGGACTAGCTTGCACTGCGAGTTATCTCAAAGAAACCGCATGAGGCTAGCAGATCACAAAATAAAATCTGACTGCCTAACAGATGATGGTATTCTAATAGGCGCTGACTATTATTATAATTTTATAACAGGATGCACCAGACAACACGGAATGAATTTGTTGTCATCTGCTGGAGGCAAATTGCTTACTGGGCCGGTGCTTTTCCAACAAAAAACAGCGTCAACTAACAAACAAACTAACAATTCAATAGTGGCGTGACTAGGCTTGGAACAGTCACCCCTACATTTCAGAGAAATATCTGAAGATAATGAGTCTGATCCACCTGTACATCGTCTGTGGGATTTAGACACTTTAGGTATTGTCCCTGATAAACCAAGCCCTGATGATACGTGGACTTACCAGCAATATCTGGACACAGTTGTCTATAAAGACAAACAATACTGGGTGAGACTGCCATGGAAGTTGAATCATCCACAACTTCTAGTTAATTATTTCATGGCAGCCTCTCAATTACAGTCTCAATTAATACGGCTGAAGAAACAGCCAGATAAATTGAACATATACCATCAATTAATTCAACAATAATTCAATAGAAAATTTATCGAAATTGTTGATAATGATGACCGAAAAACAGGTCACTATTTACCCAATCATGCTGTGGTGAAAGATTCATTGACTACGCCAATACGTATTGTCTTCAACTGTAGTGCCAAAGTGAAGACAAACAGCGTGTCCTTGAATGAATGTCTCCAAACAGGACCTAGCTTAACACAAAGGCTACATGATGTATTATTACGATTCCGCACTGGTATTTTCGCTTATACTGCTGATATCAGTAAAGCTTTCCTTAGAGTAGGCTTGCAAGAGGAGGATCGTAATTACACCAAATTTCACTGGATTAAGGACCCACTGGATCCTGACAGTGATGTCGTAACCTACCGGTTTGCCTCTGTGCTATTCGGTGTGCGAACCGACCTGTGAGATTTATATTTATTTAATTTATATGAATTTATATTTACGTTAATTTATATACTTCCATAGCAATTTGTATAATGATAAGTGGACTGTATTTCTGCAATAATCTCTTAATCTCACAAATCGATCCTCTACACATTAGGGGGGGTTTATATTTATATATATGCAGCCAATCAAACTACAGTAACTACATACATTGAAAAGGTTCCTTATCTTATAGGACAGCAGGTTAGTCCACCAGGTATAACTAGGGTGTAGACACCAAATTATCCTCTTTGAGGTAGCTTCCATATCACCCAGTAACTGGTGCACAAATCTTCCTTCCTCGTCTTGACCTGTCAAAAGTGCGCTAGCTGTGAAGCCAGAATCCTATATATGACAAGTATATCAGAGAAAACACTATACAGTACATGGAACATGAAGACCTGGCTTAATTACCTTTAGTTTGAGGCGATTTCGCGATCTAACCGGGTCACCCTATATCCTGACATTAATGGCCATAAATGAATGATAAACGGGTTTCGGATAGACACTTAACTTGAATTGTAGACATCGTGTTGGAGATGGTACCTTTGGTTTCCATAACACTACGTCCAAGTAAAATTAACAGGAGCCGTATTTGCTCCCGTGTGCCTCTGGTCTCGTATACACAATGACTGTTTAACACTCCATACTATTGACGTTACTGGCCGACATTGTCCAGAATGATAGGAGCCGAATTTGCTCCACACGTCTCGGAGGTGACACAACAATGGCTGCCCTCCTTCCCCACTCTCCCTGGCCTACTTTGTCCAGATTTCAGAAAGTGATAGAAGGGTCACATTTACTCTACTTTAATATTGATAATTAAGTTAATTTATATAAGATGTTTTTATGATGGTAAAGTCCAAAGACTAATGTATTTAAGAATAATTCCCACCATAATAGGTGGTGAATTATAATAGTATGTGGTGATGATATCCCGTTTTCTATAGACGGTAATTCCACTACAAGTTACGTTTTCTATGGGTAACTTGTTGGTAATACAGTTATTATCTGTATGATTATTAAATGGTGTCGGATTTTCCGACATAATTCCCCAGGGGGCTGCTCACGGGTCGAAGTCCTGTTTAGAACAGACGAACACCGATACTCCTCCTTCGAATTATTACATTAATTTGATGTTAGTAGTTAGTAATCACACATTTGTGCGTCTGTTCGTACAGGACGGATGTCCCGTACTAGAGTTGCAGGGGTTAGAAGTCTAATGCGATTTCATTTCCCTGTCAACTCTTGAAAGGCTAATATTCAAGCCTTATTACATATTATTTAACCCAGAAGACTGGATGTGATCAAGTACTACAGTCAAGTATGATTCAGGGACTGCAGTGAGATCAGTGACATTAGATATAACTTGAAGTTTCTTCAGGTAACTGGTCACTGATATATAAACACTGAGGCCCATGGAATACATCTTGATTAAATAATAAATGTATCAAATCAGTCATCAGATTTATTGGGGTTTAATTTAGTTAATTGATTCAGAAGATTGAATAGCTCATCATTAAAGTAAAGTATGGTTCTGAGACTGCAGTGGGTTCAGTGACATTGGTCGCAGTGACTTGTAGCTGTTTTAGGCTACTGTTCACTGATTTGCCACTGAGGCCTCATGAACTCATCTCCAGCTTTAAATGATGATACTAACATCAACCTCTGTTACTATAGTCAGCTGTAATCTCCTTAGTATAATGCTACTGGAGAAATATAATCAGCTGACAAATTTAGATCTCTACTGGTATTGTTTATCTGCAGGCATAGGTCTCCTCAGGCTTGATACTGGGCCTGAGAGTAATTTACCTCCTGCAGAGTTTAACATGGTTATACCCTGATATTTAGTAGGGCTACCGATGAATCGATGACAATAGTCTGTCCCTACAAGGAGACCGAAGTCGGTGAGGTGATCAGACTTAATATTATCTGCCAATTTTATTCCTCTATTTCTCAGGAATTTGGCTGTTGCTCTCAGACCTTGAACTTGTAGGTCTACTGGTATTTTGTCCACCACAATGGCTTGTACTCGACAGATGTACCTGCCTAAACGTACTGATGGTTGTACCACCAGGTAGACTTCAGGTCCTGCATCTGTTACAAACCCTGAGATGTTGAATGACATCTGGGCTACAGGCCTTAATTGTAGTTCATCTGCCAACTTTTTAGTGATGTATGTTCTCTGGGATCCTTGGTCAAACAACCCTCGGGTATGGACCTTGGCCCTCTTATTCAGGATGGTAATTTGGGCAGTAGGCAAAGTCGTATTACCTTTAGACTTTGCCGATTGGACACTCTTTATTGGTTGCACCTTGCAGTACTGTACTGTGGTGGGAATGCTATCTTCCACCTTGGGTCTTGGAGACGTTGTTTTGGTGTCTCTGCACAATGCTGCATGGTGCTGACCTTTGTTACACCTATTACAGGTGTGTAATTGGGTATCACAGTCGATGATGTTATGTTTCCTGAGGCACCTCGTGCAATGTTGCAAATCTTTGAGTCGCTCAACACGGGCGTCACTATCAGGAAAATTAGGGCAGTGGTACATTGAATGTTTCTCATTGCAGAACAAACGTGTTCCATAGCTTCCTGTACCCTTTGGTGTCACGTTCTTGGGTGACACAGTAACTATAGGCTTGGAGGGTCCCACTGCATATACGCCCACACTGCCACTGTTCCACTTTGGTGTTGAATTATATTGTCTAGATTGATTTGGAGTACCTTTGGTACTCTGTGGTTTACTATTATTGGTTTCTGAGGGTTTACTTGGTGGTTTTAATTTGTCATGTGTTCGTAATTGATGAACTACTGACTTTAAACCTTCAGATATTTCATTCATGGATAAGATGCTTTTATTGTAATGAGCACTCATTTGTCTCAATATGTCCCTAGGTATTTTCTCCTGGACAATTATTTTCAAGACCCACTCAGCCCCGTTTGTATCTGCTGTCAGGCTGAGGGCATTGATCAGTGATTCTACCTCCAGCTTGAAGACTTGGAGTGAATCAGCTGAAGCCTCCGGTGGGGGTAAATGCAACAGCTCATGAACTAAATGTGATGTTCTTACTTCTGGATCAGCATAATTATCCTTGAGGAGTTTTACTGCCAGATCATAGCCGTCATTAGTTAATCTCAGATGGGATACTACTGTTTTAGCCTCACCTGATAATTGACCTTGCAAATATGAGAATTTACTACTCTTTGGTAAAGATTGTTTTGAGCCTACAAGGTCAACGAATTTGTTCCAAAATTCGTCCCAATCTTCCTCATCTTTTGCTGAGAAAGTGGGTAAATTAATTGGAGGGAGTCGAGCTTCTGCTTGACTCGTATTAGATGCAACTGTTGTTGTTGTTGCTGTTGCCTTGTTCTGGGCAATTAATTTGACATAAGGCTGTAACGTGGCCTGAGTGTGATCTTCATAATTCGCAAGATCAACCATAATGTCGTCTATTTCTGTTTCTGATAAATTGGTGTTGGCAAGTTCAGCCACATATGTTGCTATTTGACATTTGATTTGATCAAATTTACCTGCAGCTGCTTGATAATAGCTTTCCAGGTCAGCATAATCAACTGTTGATTGTTGTGACAAATCTTCACATTTCTTGATCTGTCTTGTTAAGTGGCCTTTAAGACCTGCAAGGGTTCTTTTCATTCTCCCTGCATTATCCATACTGGCTAGTTGGTGAAGCCTTGTGGGGCTTGTACTTGGGCTGCTCATATTACTGAACAAGCTCTAATGGTAGCCTAGGGTTAATTCTGCACTCACTAGGCAATAATCCTACCTCTACTAGAGGTTAGCACTTAAAATTAATACACATTATATATATACAATCATACACACTAATGATTTGAGTGATAAACCAGTGTCACTGGAAGTACCTTTAGGTTAGCTCTTCTATATCACCCTAGGATGGTAGAGACACTAATTAATCACTCAAAGGTGTAATGATCATAAGTAAATTATTATATATACAACTCAATTCGAGTTGATAAAAATTACACCCAAAATAGGGTCTGGACCATTCATTAATGGTGTTAGGTTGTTCAATATAGTACAACTGACTATAGTAATAATGGGACTAGGATGAACAATAATAGTTCAACTAGTCAATGGTTTTATCCTACCCTGTTGTGGGTTGGCAATTAGTAAATATTATACTGTGATCACTAGTGCAATATATATTAAATAATTCTCTATTTTGGAGAAATAATATACACAATTATTGATAATAGCCTCTTAATTAGCCTCTATGAAACTTCTAATATTATCTAGAAGTATTAAATATTATTAGTGACCTCGCGAAATAAACTCCACAAAATTCGTAGATAATCTCTCGCGAAATGTAACACCACGAAATCCGTGAACAATATCGCGAAGACACAGTCACTAATTAGGCTGGCTTCTATATTAGCGCTGTCATTTCACGAAATAACACGCCACCAAATATCTGTGGGTGTGCATGAAACCGCTGACGAAGCTGAACTGGGCTGAGGGAGGCTCCTGAGCTCCCACGAGGCAACGCCGCTATCTTTGACTGGCTGGCCTTGTTTAAATCACACTGCACTAGTATATTTAATGAATCCACTGGTTAACTGGTTCATCCGGTATTAAGATGACCAAATGTGGGTTCAAAGGATCAAATAATCCGTCATCCGGTTCGAAGATGACCAAATAATTCGGTTTCGAAGGACCAAATAATGTGGGAACCGACCTGTGAGATTTATATTTATTTAATTTATATGAATTTATATTTACGTTAATTTATATACTTCGATAGCAATTTGTATAATGATAAGTGGACTGTATTTCTGCAATAATCTCTTAATCTCACAAATCGATCCTCTACACATTAGGGGGGGTTTATATTTATATATATGCAGCCAATCAAACTACAGTAACTACATACATTGAAAAGGTTCCTTATCTTATAGTACAGCAGGTTAGTCCACCAGGTATAACTAGGGTGTAGACACCAAATTATCCTCTTTGAGGTAGCTTCCATATCACCCAGTAACTGGTGCACAAATCTTCCTTCCTCGTCTTGACCTGTCAAAAGTGCGCTAGCTGTGAAGCCAGAATCCTATATATGACAAGTATATCAGAGAAAACACTATACAGTACATGGAACATGAAGACCTGGCTTAATTACCTTTAGTTTGAGGCGATTTCGCGATCTAACCGGGTCACCCTATATCCTGACATTAATGGCCATAAATGAATGATAAACGGGTTTCGGATAGACACTTAACTTGAATTGTAGACATCGTGTTGGAGATGGTACCTTTGGTTTCCATAACACTACGTCCAAGTAAAATTAACAGGAGCCGTATTTGCTCCCGTGTGCCTCTGGTCTCGTATACACAATGACTGTTTAACACTCCATACTATTGACGTTACTGGCCGACATTGTCCAGAATGATAGGAGCCGAATTTGCTCCACACGTCTCGGAGGTGACACAACAATGGCTGCCCTCCTTCCCCACTCTCCCTGGCCTACTTTGTCCAGATTTCAGAAAGTGATAGAAGGGTCACATTTACTCTACTTTAATATTGATAATTAAGTTAATTTATATAAGATGTTTTTATGATGGTAAAGTCCAAAGACTAATGTATTTAAGAATAATTCCCACCATAATAGGTGGTGAATTATAATAGTATGTGGTGATGATATCCCGTTTTCTATAGACGGTAATTCCACTACAAGTTACGTTTTCTATGGGTAACTTGTTGGTAATACAGTTATTATCTGTATGATTATTAAATGGTGTCGGATTTTCCGACATTCGGTTCGACTTCTTCATCATTTCTACTTCAAGCCACATTAGACACACATTTGAAGAAGTCAAGTAGCCCTTATAAAACGGAGATCAGTGACAACTTGTATGTCGATAATTTCAAGGGAACTATAAATGACAAATCCAAATTGGTAGAAATCTACCATGAGGCTAACCGTGAGTTATTAGGAGCCAACATGCCACTACAATCATGGGCCTCAAACAATAAATCATTAAACCAGATAATCGAGAAAGAATTTCCGGGTTATCAGGTGCCTAATCAATTAAAAGTTCTGGGCGTGGAATGGAACATAGGTACTGACGAGATGAATGTCAAGTCGGTATAAACCAATAATTCATCCCTTACCATGAGAAAATTACTCGCGTATGTCAGTCAACCATTTGGGCTTACTTAGTCCTATATTAATAAGGGCAAGCTCCTCATGCAGGAATGCTGGCAGAAACATATGGGATGAGATGATCCGTTGCCAATTGAGTTGCAAGATAAATGGCAAATACTCGCAACAGATATCAATCAATTAGGTGTTTTAAAATTTCCTCGTAATGCTTCAGGACAAAACTTACCCACAAATTTGACGTTTTTTTGCGATGCCTCTGGCAAAGCATATGGCGCTGCAGCCTACTTAGTCAATAGTGCACAATCAATTTTACTCACATCTAAAGCAAGAGTTGCTCCAATCAAGAAGAGATCTTTACCTCAAATGGAGTTAACTGCATTACTGGTGGGAGTACGATTGGCTCATTGCCTGACCAGAACACTCAATAATATCCACTTTGGTGAAATCGTAGTGTGGTCAGACAATGAGGCAATCTTACAAGGGTAAGAAATACCAACTCCTTATGTTAGCAATCGCGTTAGGGAAATTCATGAATTATCTGCTGGATATAAATTCAGACATGTCCCCATTAAGGACAATCCTGCAGATTACTTATCAAGAGGGTTAACTTTAAAACAACTAATCAAGTCTTCGATGTGGTTTAATGGACCTTCATGGCTTGTTAGTGGTCAGTGGCCCAAACAGAAACCACAAGTCGTAGTGACCAGTATCGCTACTCCCATGAAAGACCCAGAACCTCATCGAATCTCAGCTATTAATCCTCACAATTATTCTAACTTGAGAAAGTTATTAAGAGTGACAGCACATGTGTTTGACTTTCTTGTTAAGATAGGTATCAGGCATAAGTTTCCCAATCCTATCCTTTACTGGCTCAAACGTGCACAACAAGAGACATATGGAAGTGAATATGAAAATCTTCCAGATAAATTGATCAAGTCTCTAGGTATCTGGTATGATACCAACACTCATAATATATTAAGGTGTGGAGGACGTCTGCTTCATGCAGAAATTGATTTGGATACAAAGAATCCGATCCTTTTACCCCGTCACCACATTATTACAAAACTTCTAGTTTTACATCATTAATATGGTACTTTGCATGGAGGAGTGTTAGACACTCTCACCGACCTGAGACAGAAATATTGGCTTCCTCAAGGTCGTCAAACTGTCAAATCAATCATTAAGTTCTGTGTAATCTGCAAAAGATACGACGCTCGAGTGTGTCCTTACCCAGGACCTCGACCACTCCCTAAGGAGAGAGTAGTCCATCTTCGTCCTTTTGAGACCACTGGTGTCGATTACACAGGAGCCTTGCTTCTCACTGGCAACCCAGATAAGATAACAGTGAAAGCTTATATTTGCCTCTTCACGTGTGCTACCACACGAGGCGTACATCTAGAAGTGACTTCTGACATAAGTGCCGAAGCCTTCATCCAAGCTTTTCGTAGATTTGCAGCCCGCAGATCCTGTCCCAAACCAGTGATATCTGATAATGGTTCAAATTTTGTGGCAGGAGAAGCCTGCCTACGAAAGATATGGAATCATCCAGAAGTGCAGTCTGTCATGCAGAGACGACAATGCCACTGGAAATTTATTGCTCCCAGAGCCCCCTGGCAAGGTGGGGTCTACGAACGTATGATAGGGACTGCCAAGAAATGTTTAAGGAAGACCTTGCATCGACAGAAAATTAGTTTCTCTGAACTCCAAACACTTGTCGTGGAAATTGAGGCGCGAGTCAACAATCGTCCATTAACTTACCTATCAGATGACTTCTCACAGAGAGAACCCCTGAGTACCTCACATTTGATACATGGAGGCCTGCTGAGCCCTCTGATACCTTTGGCAGATGAGGATCCCGTTGACCCTTCCCATGTGACTAAGAGTGACTTAGGGGCCATGGTACCCGAAAATCCGATGAAAAATGGAATATTTACGAAAAATTACGAAAAATACTACAACGTTCTGGCAACACTGTGGTCCAAACCGTTTAATGATATCTTGAAAAATAACGTAATTAGAGTCAAATTTCCCGCTGCAACTTTCGTGAATCTGGTCTTCGCGGCGTGAGTGCGCCGCGGGGTATTGTATCTTACGTTGTAGATGTCTTATTTTTCGTAATAGCGTTGAAAATAACATGTTATGCATAAAATGAATATAAACTCACACAAATGGCAACAGTATCGTGTGAGTGAGAGGGTGGTGCCCGTCAGTGACTGCGTGTCTCTCATGGAGAGAGGATGTATGCTGACGCGCTCACACAATATCTCCCAGAACATGCTATTTTTGCTATTTGTACTGCAATATGACTTACCAAACGAACAAGAGAAAAGCATTGACAGCTAGATGCATGCGAGCTCTCCATACGAGCTGGCCGCAATGCGTAAATCACCAGTCACGAGTGACCGCAGGTAGAGTAACTTGTCGCGCGCGCTATGCAACTCCAACTTTTACAACTAGATCTGCCTTCACAGCCTTTATTTATTATTCAATTTACATGAAACTTGCACATTATATGTAGAGTTTACGCCTCTAAAAACTCTAGTATGTTTTCTTATCTACGTAGATTTATTGATTTTATAAATAATGATACACTTCATTTTGTTGCATACGTTTTTGGGAAACTTTTAAAAATCTGTATTATTGCACTAAATACATCTGAGATAAAGATCATACTACCAAATCTTTATTATATAGTAAGGTCATAGCGAGTGTCGTAGAAATGATTTTGGTTCACAATTGTGGGCTGTGAAAGCAATTGAACATTGTTGAAAAATATTTTATTTTTTTATTTTTTTTCTCCTCTATTTAGGCTGAGATGCTGAAACTTGGCCTAGGTGCAGCACCTTTCACATGTATCAGGATAATAAATTATGAATACCCTACAACAACTTTAATATTTCGGGGGAGATGCCCCCTTAGTGGAAAGTTACCAACATCTCTCGAGAGTAATTGAAAGGTGGAATGAGGTGTGGACTTGGGAGTACCTCACAGCTCTACGAGAGTACCACTATGGAGCTTCGAGCCCCTATAATAAAGTTCAACTCAAACCAGGACCCCTAGTATTGGTTGACAGTGATGGTCCCAGGTCAGAATGGCCTATAGACAAAATTGTCTCTATCCACCCAGATCACCAAGGCATCCTGAGAGTAGTACGGGTTTTGTGTCGAGGCACTACTACCCTAAAAACATTAGAGAAGTTGGTACCTCTCGAATTAGCAGAACGAGAATGTTTAACAGAACCAACTCCACCTACAGTTTCTGAGGACAACAATTCTGATCCACCGAGCACCCGCCCACTTAGAGCAGCTGCTCAACAATGAAAACGGAAACTACAAGCCTATTATAGCTCTGACTAAGAGCAAATAATTTACCATCCAATTTGAGTAATCATGATGATGCTGTGTTGTGATGTCAAGTAACAAATCAGTTACAAGTCACAATGACCCAAGACATTTTTTTTTTTTTTTTTTTTTTTTTGAGATATATACAAGAGTTGTTACATTCTTGTACAGCCACTAGTACGCGTAGCGTTTCGGGCAGGTCCCTGGAATACGATCCCCTGCCGCGAAGAATCGTTTTTTCATCCAAGTACACATTTTACTGTTGCGTTAAACAGAGGCTACAGTTAAGGAATTGCGCCCAGTAAATCCTCCCCGGCCAGGATACGAACCCATGACATAGCGCTCGCGGAACGCCAGGCAAGTGTCTTACCACTACACCACGGAGACTGTATACATTCACGGCGACTGTGTACATTCACCTCACAGTGGATTGATTCTCAGTTGCTTAGATTGTATGATTTAATCATTAATTTGTTTGTGTAGGCTATCAACTATAACATTATTCCATCTAGAGCATCTATGAGTTTACAAAACTTTAAGACTTAGTAACATAATCGTTACACGTCATCGCGACACCAGTCTTTGAGTACATTGTAGGCTTTAGTAGTTATTAACTTTAGATGACTCACAATTCCATGTTTTACATTTAACATGAGTTCCTTTACAAGACTTAGAGTCTTGTCTGTCCTTGACAATTACGGGACATCCGTTGTGTGTGTACTAACGTACTAACCTTACATTAATATTAACTTCGGGATAGGTACGTCAGTACTCAACATTGAACTGCGACCCGAATTTAAGTTATGTTGGAAATTTTCAACACTAACACACTACCATTGTATTATAATACATCATTATTATATATTAATTACAGTAGTTATTAATTTCACTAATGGTAGTGTTAATATAAATTAATATTTCTTTATCTGAGCTTATTGCTAATATTCTCACGACATCGAGAGGCAGGATTGCGCCAGATAATGTCCATTTAAACATATTTATTATCAATATGTTAGAGAATTGAATGTGGTTCTCTAAAATTATCAGTATTCCATACAATAATTAACTATGGATAATATAGCTCCCATTAATCCAAAACCGAGAGTTATTAACTGAAATCATTATCAAGTAGCAGTTTCATCTGTTACGTACAAATGCTATGGAGAAGATAAATTTTCTCTCCATTTCTCGATTAACACTGTTTAACGAGAATATGATATTATTTAATTCCCTATTATTGCAACCCAGTTCTCATTAACGCATTACATCAGTAATTACACGGAAAAGAATTATCTGTGATTAGTAATTTCTGTTGTGAATGCGTGAGACGAGTTGAGGGAGGGCGGAGAGACGCCGCCATTACTTCGCCAGCAGCTACCACGCTGTAAGGACGCCAACAATTACATCGTGCGTCCCGGGAGTGTCGATTACCATCAATACTACGTTAGGCCCTTGCATTAATCGGACTAGGAACGTGCCATTGCTCCAGTAGCAATTTGGAATTGCTTCGGTGGACAACCAGCAGGTTAAGTGTTTAGTATTGGTTATATTGAGTACTCTTTAAATCATTTCTGAAACCTATTTTGTTTGCTGATGATACTACCCTCATCTACTCCAACCCCAACCCACATACACTAAATGGTGTTGTTAATAATGAACTAAAAAAAGTCCACTTATGGATGTCAACCAACAAACTAACACTTAACATAGAAAAGACCTACTACATCCTATTCGGAAGCAAATCTACAAATGCAATTCAGCTTCAGATTGACAATGTAAACATTAGCAATAAAAATGATGGAAAGTTTCTTGGCATATTCCTAGACAAGAGACTCAACTTCAGTACCCACATACAACACATAACTAAGAAAGTCTCTAAAACAGTTGGTATACTCTCCAAAATCAGATATTATGTTCCTAACTCTGCTCTCATCTCTCTATATTATGCACTAATCTATCCCTATCTCAGCTATGGTATCTGTGCATGGGGTTCAACCACTGCAAACCACCTCAAGTCCATCATCACCCAGTAAACATCTGCTATCAGAATTTTTATCAAATTCTGCTTTCAGACAACACACAGCCCAAACACACAGCACAAACAAAAGAGCGGAGGTTTCCACACTGCAGTCTACACTAAGGAAACGAACATAGGAATGTGCCTAAATGCCAACAGCGACTGCCCAGACAGGTACAAGAGGAGTGTTGTTAACGCATATGTCGACCGTGCTCTCAGCCACAGCTCAGAATGGAAGCAACGAAGAACTCTGTACGGTAAGGCAGGTCCTAGTCAACAACGGCTTCTCCAATGGTTTCGTCGAAGACATCATAAGAAGGAAAGTGAAATGCCATGCAACCTCTGAAGAGACAACTAACACAACACCTTTTCCCCCTATTAGACTATTTTACAGGAACTTCTTTTCCACAGCTCATAAAACGGAGGAAAGGGTCCTGAAAGATATTGTTAATAGAAACGTTATCCCTACAGACAAAAATCAGAGGATACAACTGACGATTTACTATAAAACCAGAAAAACGGCTAGCCTACTCATGAGAAACTCTCCAGACACAAAGCAGAACGCTTTAAAAGAGACCAACGTCGTCTATGCCTTCAAATGCCCACTTGGGGACTGTAAGCTCCGAAAAACCCAGTATATAGGCAAGACAACAACATCTCTTTCTAGGCGTTTAACGATGCATAAGCAACAGGGCTCCATTAAGGAACATATAATCTCTTCCCACAACCAAACCATCGCCAGAGAAATCCTAGTAAACAACACAGAAATCATCGATAGATAATAGATACAGCGATAGCAGACGGCTTGACGTTTGCGAGGCACTGCACATTAAGAAGTCAACACCAGCAATCAACAGCCAATTAATGCACAACTATATTCTACCCACCTCAAGACTCCGCTCCAATATAGAAGCATCAAGAAATATGGACCAATAGGCTCTCTACAATCACTTCCATTTCAATACCCATTGTTTCGTGTTCTGTCTTGTGTTGATGAAATTAATACCCTATTAAATACCACCTCACCCCATCCACCTCACTCAAATGTAGATATAAACAAATCGGAGATATGTAAGTTCTATTCAGTTGTGTATGTGTAAAGTCTTTGAAAATGTAATAAGTTTTACGAAACGCGCTCAAGTGTCGCGTCAGACTAGAAATAAAAATGAATTTTGAAGAATTGATTTTTGAATTACCTCAACAGTGAAAAGAAATGTGCGAAAGATTGAGAAAATTCGTGTTAGAATTATTAATCTTACTTTTTCGGTCATATTTAATAATATATGTCTACAGAAAGACTGCTACCAAAATATACTAATAAATAAATAAATAAATAAATTTACTGTGCACTGTCCATCGTTATGCTACGCGACCTCCCCAAACAATAAGTACGTCCATAAGGAATTAAATTTATTCCTTTTATGGCATAGTGCGGATATTATATAGTAGGTGTAATCAATTAGTATATTTAGTTGAAATTTCAGCTTGTGTTGTAAGCGGTCGTGGCCATCATGTTCCCACGCCATGCTTGAACTCACGTGTTGCCGCAAGTAGCAGACGACGCCATTGCACCTCTACCTCTCCGTTCACTATTACAGCTAAGCAGCTGAAATCCTTTCTATTGTTTCTTTAATTGAGCAAACTCTAGATCAGTCAAAGAGATTTAGTTTATTTGATTTGAGATACTTAACTTAATATGTTAGCCTCATAAAAGTCAAATGAGAATAATTGCTCAGTTTATCAACATATAATCTTTTTACCATTAATCAATTTATCCAATGTTTCTTAATAGTATTTAGTAGAATTACTAATTTTTATTCGAGGAAGAACCAGCCTCGATGAAGCGTACTGGGAGTAGATTACTTTTGGTATTAACCCCCAATTTTGTGAAGGATAGGAAGTTTATTCTCGAACATTAATATTATACAGTCCATAGAAGTTTAAAGAATAATCTTTAATAGTTTCTTATCCATAAGCACTGTTATTTCAGTCCTTATCATTTAACTTTATCTGTTTCCCTTTTCAGTCAAAATAGGGTGGTCCTTCGATTAATTTAAATTAATCTATTAATTAAATATCAATCAATTAATAGAGAGTAAGCTTTCTTCCCAACAATAATTATTTATTATCTACATTATTTATTTATGATTATTCATAAACATATAATTTATTATATTGTTAAACTTTCAGTTATGATTTGTATTAATACTCTGAAATTTATTACTGCAATTTATAGCATTGCCCAAGCCTCGTGCCCATAAATTTGATATTATTGGATTTGCAATTATGAGTTGTATTTAGCACGACGATTTATTGCCGCAATTTACGCATTGCGTAAGCTTCATGTTTAATTTATTATATTATTGGATTTTCAATTAGGATTTGTATTAAACTATTGCTTATTGCCATTGATTTGTATTAAACTATTGCCATTGAATCATTAAGTTAATTTCAGCTAGGATGTGCTAGTTTGCAGTGCGTTCGGGTTGGGGATTAGTCACTTTTCTTCTGGTTATTTCGTACTATTACTTTCGAAATTTTAAATTATCACATATTCTATATTGTGCACTATATTATGACCACTTATTCTTCTCTCGCTTATGCAGTACCTATTCAAGATTGGATCGATACAGCGAAGGTTAGCATGGCCTTGCGCAAGAATGACACGCAAAATCGTGAAGCGTGCGTTCTACATTTTTCTCCCAGTCTAAGCTTTGTGCTGTTTTACCTTTGCAAATTCGTAGTATTGGTTTTTACCCAATTGCATGTATTAATTTCGGCTATACGGTTGGACATACTACTTCTGCCGCGATTCTCCCTGAGCACCGTTGGTTATTTACTATATTCATATATTTATTCTAACTCATATTTACGGCTACAGAGCAGTGTTATTTCTTTGTGCTACACCTGTTTTGGCAGTAGCCTTACAGCAACTAAGTTATTACAGTCAGCTCATTACATTCTTTATGGTAGCGAGTGCTATGCTGGCTGGCTTGTGTTGGCCAGTCTGGCATATGCCACAGTTGGTTCTTTGTTGAGGGCCTATAGGGACAGGCTCGGTGTGATATCACCCCCCAGGTCTTTTTCTCTGTTTGGCTCTTGCAGGATTTTCACCTCCCAGGTGGTACCTTGCTTTCAGCTTCCTGCTCCCTTCGCCTATTTTCTTTACCTTACACTTTCCCGCGTTGATCTTTAGCAGCCCTTCTTCTAGACTTTTCCTCCAGTTTGTCCAGGTCTTCCTGTAGTAGCGAATGTTTGCGATTGCATGCAAGGTGTATTAGCATTGTTACAAGACGACTTCTGGATGTCTGCACGATGCCTCCTTGTTGGCGCCTTCCTGATCCAGGACGATTACCAGATGATCTCCAGCTGGCTTCAGGACGAATCTCAGACGACTCCTAGTTCCTTTTCATGTTGACTGGTGGCAATATATTTACTTTATTATATATTTATTTAGTTCTTTTCTATTCAGCTCGGGTTTACAGTTGCCTCACTTCGCTCCCCCCCCCTCTGCTATTATTTGTAATTATTGCGTTTATTCTGGGTTTTCGGTTACTATATTATTGTTTTAAGCCTGCTTTGTTTTGGTATTTGGTTTCATTGGCGGATTTGGCTGAGTTACTCTCTACTTGTTACTAATTGCTATTGATGTTAGTTATAGTCACTTTTCTTGGTGTTATTATTCTCTATCAATCCCCTTTTGCCTTCTGGTCCTCGCCTAACACCATGAAAGTTGTTATATTTGTATCATACTATTACAATTTAAGTTCTTTATTATTCGGTCCTGGTTTTAGTTGCCTTACTTCTCCCCTTCCTCTGCTTTATTCGTTATTATCGTTTCCTACTGGAGTACTGCTACTGTTATTGTTTATGCTTATTTAGCCTAACGGTCTTTGACCTCTCGGCCTTCTTGGCCAATTTACTCTTCTTGTTCCTTTGATATTGATGTTTCTTATTACGCAATATTATTCTATTTTAAGCTCATTTATCATTCGGTTTGGACCCTTGCCTTCATCTGCATATTCCTTCCCTTGTGCTCTGCCCCGCTTGGCGCCCTTTGCAGGCTTCTTACGTTCCTTTTTTCGCAGTCACGATAAGCCAGAGCCCCCCTCCCCCCACTGCGGCGAGGAGGAGAACGCGAGCCGGATATTCTTCTTATCACGGTTACACCGCTCTCCGTGCCTGTCTCTGGAGTACTTGGAGGGAGTATCGTGAGATTTCACCCATACTTTAGTGTTACTAGACAACGCAGCGGCGCCAAGATGCGGCCACCCAGGGCCTATGTTAATTACTATATATGTATCCCTATTTACTGTGCTATATCATAGTATTAATGTTAATCCATATCATTACTGTTATTTCAGTAGTATTTCATTATGAGCATAAATTGTTATTACGGTTTGACGTCGCTTTTTTAATTTCATCTAGTCTGTGGCACTTGCCGTCATATCTGTTATTTACGATATTATTTTATATTCTTAATATTATTCTTATTACAGTTACTGATCGCTAGTTTCTTGGCATCGATTTAATTTTGCACCTGTTCTACAAGATGTAGCTGAAGTTCTCGGTGTACTGCAGCTCTCAGATGCTCATTGACAACACAAGACTACACTCAACGGCTACTTAAGCAAGATTCCTTTGGCTTTTATTCAGCTCTATCATCCATTTGGAGGCACACATGAGATGGGGACCAAGGGTAATGTTCCCTGCTCACATCCTTAGTAATTTGTTGTATTTGTGTTGCGCTTCGGACACAAGGATGTTACAGATATGACTTAACGAATTATTTTCTTGTATTCCATTTATTGTTTATTTATATATCGACTTGATATTATACATATCCGTTCTATGGTATATGTATTGATTATATATTGTTAGGATTTATTGTGTTTCGTATTATAACTGTCTATATATTTGTTTTGAGCTATCCTTGCAATTTACTTCTGGCTATCTTATCCCACCTTTGTTCCTAGCAAATTCATTTCGCTCCCTTTTGCTGGAAGTTTTATTAGATTTGTTAGCTCCCTTACATTGCTACAGTATAGTTATTATGCAAACTCTTATTCTCCTCCAGTGTTTCCTCCGTGCTAGCGTTTTTTACTCGGGGTTTTCATCCAGAATTTTTAATTAAGGAATCTTTTAAATCCTGCATCCGGCCCCCCCCTCCCTCCCTCTTGCGCCTATCTCCTGCAATTCCCTTATTGGCTAGGTCTCATCCGTATTAACTCAGCTAGGGTTTACCCTGTCGACTGAGTTCTTGCCTGCCATGTTACCACTGCATGCCCATTTCTGCCCACCCTTACTACCCACCCTTACAGTCTCCGTGGCGCAGTGGTAAGACACTCGCCTGGCGTTTCGCAAGCTCCTTGCCTTGGGTTCGAATCCTGGCCGGGGAGGATTGACTGGGCGCCAATCCTTAACTGTAGCCTCTGTTCACCCAGCAGTGAATGGGTACCTGGTTGTTAAACTATTCAGCGGGGTCGTATTCCGGGGAAATTAGGGTTAAGGACCTTGCCCGAAACGCTACGCGTAATAGTGGCTTTACAAGAATGTAATGTAAACTCTTGTATATACCTTATTACTTTCAGCCCGGGGGAGGTGATCTACATGGGAAAAGGTCGACACACGCTTTGACTGGACGAGGTATCGTTTACATGGTCAGGAATCGACATTATCTTAGGATCCTACGTGCACGCATGGGACGCACGCCTACCCTAGCCTGGCGAGCGGCCCCGCCAGCAAGTTCTGCCCGGCCCGTGCCCACCGACCAGGCACGACTTCTCCAGGATGCTTTGCCCTGCCCTCACAGCGCTAGGCTTGCCCCCAGAAGACTACGCCCCGCATTCCTTTCGAATCGGGAGGGGCCACTCAGCTGTCTCTAGACGGGCTGAGTGGAGATAATGGCGGTCGGCAGGTGGAAGAGTGACGCTTTTACTTCCTACGTCAGGCAGGACGTCGTTGCTCTGCCACTTTGAGGTTTCCCCGCGGCCAGCGGGCACTCGCCCTTCGAGGGGAGTCCGGCCTGCTGGCCTGCGGAGTGGGGGTGCAGCGCCGGTCCCCAAGTATTTTGCTGTCCACAGCTAATACTTTGCCTTTACAGCCAGTCTAGATGCTAGTAAGCTCTACCTTTAGTCAGGAAATCCTTATCTCCTTTCCTTGGCGGCACGGACTCATGCCCTGGGGTTAAATTTATCATCCATTGTCATATCAGGTTTTTCCCCAGTCTCTAGGTATTTTCTGCATTCCTCATTAATTTCCGTTTAATTCAGCTAGGATTTACCATTATGTCTTTTGGGCCTCTTGGTCGGGCTTCATTAAGTGTTATGTGGTTTAATCACTTTATATTTACTCTTTGTGTCCTGCCTGTTATACATAGTGTTATATAATTAGGTTACATTTGTACACTTGCCTTACATCTAGTACCAGATAAGATATTAGGTTTCTGCAGATTTCGTCTCCCATGTTACTAGGCTATAACCATACTCTTATTTTACTACGGGTGTGCATACTTTCGCGCCCCATTGGGATGGTAAAAGAAAGCGGTATGTGCTCGTGCGTTTTTGCCGCGTAAGCGTAAAAACAAAAATGTGTATACTCTTTTTACTCTCCTGACCTTAGTTCTCGAGCTACGTATTTCATTTTGGTACCACCGTGTTCGCAATAAAATTCTCTAGAAGAACATCAGTAAAAAAAAGTCACGAAACGTATAGGGATACCAGCACCAAATAAATAACTACGAAGATGACTCGCCGTGAGCGCCCAACAGCAACAAAATGTTTTTACTCTTGGGGTTATTATCACCTCCACACTTGTCCTACAGCGTTAATTTTGGTATCAATGGACTTGCAATGAAATTCCCAACACGGTGATATGAATATAAGCGTAGAATAATGATTGCGGCCCACCCGCAAGAGTGTGGGAAGTGGTAAAATTGTTACCCGGTATCGGTGACGGGACGACACCGTCGCTTTGAAAGTTTATACTTATTTCACTCTCATGACATTATTATTCTATGTACGTCATTCATTTTTGTGTCAATGTGTTCGCAATAGAATGTTCTATGAGCCCGTAGGTAAAAAAGATCAACAAAGCGTAAGATAGAATAGCGCCAAATATAAAACAACGCTGGAACATATCAGTGAGCGTCAAACACACACGAAATGTTTTTACTTTTGTTATGTTTGTGAACCTTTCATGAACTTATTGTACCATGCAGCCTAGTGGTGAGAAAGAGAGCCTCATGGCGCGCAGTTTGAAACAAACCCAAAGTAAATCGGATAAAAATTGAATTTTATACAAATATTTAAAAAGAGGACATAAATTTATGTCCCATGCAGGAGCGGGAAGGCGAAACAGGACGCCGGGAGGCGTCCTCATCCGCTGAAAGTGTTAAGTTGGTTGGTTGTACTCAGTTAGACCTGGACATGTTACATTTGTTAAGACTTTCTTATAGCCGCCTCATTTACATGTCTGCAGAAATGATTTTATTTGTACTTCTACTACGTAATAAATAAGCCCCCATACTGTTTGTGTCTTTTTTGCCCTGATCAGAAATCTTAGCGAAGTATGCAAAATTTGCTTACTGTAAGTAATGCATGCACATGACTGTAAAGCTGCCTCCCAGTTGGGTGGGTGTGCAGCAAGACTAGTAACTGTGCGACTCATCATAGATGTAAAGTGCCTTGTATAGTGACTGTTGTGAGCCTCTTGTTGAATCACTTGTGTCACAAAAGATTATCGATGTGTGTATTTGTGTGGGTGATTAAATATGTATGTGTATGTATATATGTATACATATGTATATGTACAAGTATGCATGAGTATGTGTACATGTTCATATAACATTAATAATTTTGTAACTAGCGTCAAAAGATTGTTATTTGCTTAACTAAGCGAACTAGAGGGTTCAGTTCCTGAAGCGATCATGTACCTCTGTAATCCTTTACACCACAGCCCACGGGATGGGTATGGGGTGCATAATAAAGAAAGAAAATGTAAAAAATGCATTTTCGTGATAATCAACACATCATAATTTACTTTGGTTGATGTGTTGATTAACAAGGAAGTGTTTAGGTAATTTCCAGTTTTAATTTTCCTTCGGGGTTATACATTGTCTTCAACTCTACATTGTCATACTATTCGTTATATGTTAATTTTTTCGTGAAGCCTGTGAGGTGCGGGTATTAGATAATCTTGTAGCCAGTTTTATATTGACAGTTTGTAATTCCAGCACAATGTTGCGTATACCTATGCTTATTAATGAAAAAAGGGATTTACACACACACACATACATATATATATATATATATATATATATATATATATATATATATATATATATATATATATATATATATATATATATATATATATATATATATATATATATATATTGTTACGATAATCTCCTTCAAGAGAGATTTGGCCTGCTCTTTCCTATCATCATGTTACTTCAGTACATCTACAACATCTAGATACTGCAAGCAAGTGTAGTACGTATTTAGTAAAATACGTTTCTGCCAAGCGCATACGTATCAGACACTCGCTCTCCACCTCCCCCCTCCACCTTCTTCGATCACCAAACCACCACTTCCAGCCAGCACACTTCTGATTGGTGAATCGACGTCTGCTCCTCTGCACTTCAGCGCCATCTACATAGCCGATGACTGAGCATGCACAAGCGATTGGATTTAGAATATCCTGTGCTCTCAAAGCTGATACAACCATCTGATATACGCTCTGTTTATTAGTGGATGTTCTCAGCCAACGCTTTATTCTCAGCACCTGTTAATTCATTTCTTGTCTTTATTCATTGTAGAGTAAAGTCACTACTATTATATTTTATGTTATTTTTTGACTTTATAATCTGGTTTGTTTGCATTGTACATAGCTAAGGGATTGTCTTTGTTCATATTTGTTTTCAAGTTAAATTAAAGTTTCATTGTTCATACTATTTCTATTGCATGTTTTCCCTTACTTTACCACAGAAGGCAACAGCCAAGCAGTCAACTTTTTTTTTTTGTAAATGTGATTGGCATTGACACCAGCCATTAGGACTGCCGAACACCTACACTTCTTTTTTCCATCACAATATATATATATATATATATATATATATATATATATATATATATATATATATATATATATATATATATATGTATATAAATATATATATATATATATACATATATATATATATATATATATATACATATATATATATATATATATATATATATATATATATATATATATATATATATATATATATATATATATATATATATATATATATATATATATATATATATATGCGAACAAGCCTGAATGGTCCCCAGGACTATATGCGTCTGAAAACTCACACCCCAGAAGTGACTCGAACCCATACTCCCAGGAGCAACGCAACTGGTAACTACGGGGTGCCTTAATCTGCTTGACCATCATGGCCGGACAAAAGGAAGTGATAGCCGAAGCTATAGCTTCGGCTATCACGTGCCTTCGGGAGGTGGAGATGTTTGAGATATATATCTCGAACTATCTACTTCTTTTGTAAGGTCTGATGGCGTAGTGGGTTAAAGCATACTAGTTATGCCAGCTACTGGAAGGTAGTTGTGCTTTCTGGGTTCGAGTCCCACTGGTGGGTGTTGTCCAAAGATTATTAATCTTCACTTGTGGTTTATGCAAGTATAGGCTTATAAGCTGGACACGAGTTCTCTCACATTGACAGTGGCTTGACGAAAAATGCAGACTGACCCCTCACTCATCTGGTGCCTTCGGGAGGTGGAGATGTTTGAGATATATATCTCGAACTATCTACTTCTTTTGTAAGGTCTGATGGCATAGTGGGTTAAAGCATACTAGTTATGCCAGCTACTGGAAGGTAGTTGTGCTCTCTGGGTTCGAGTCCCACTGGTGGGTGTTGTCCAAAGATTATTAATCTTCACTTGTGGTTTATGCAAGTATAGGCTTATAAGCTGGACACGAGTTCTCTCACATTGACAGTGGCTTGACGAAAAATGCAGACTGACCCCTCACTCATCTGGTGCCTTCGGGAGGTGGAGATGTTTGAGATATATATCTCGAACTATCTACTTCTTTTGTAAGGTCTGATGGCATAGTGGGTTAAAGCATACTAGTTATGCCAGCTACTGGAAGGTAGTTGTGCTTTCTGGGTTCGAGTCCCACTGGTGGGTGTTGTCCAAAGATTATTAATCTTCACTTGTGGTTTATGCAAGTATAGGCTTATAAGCTGGACACGAGTTCTCTCACATTGACAGTGGCTTGACGAAAAATGCAGACTGACCCCTCACTCATCTGGTGCCTTCGGGAGGTGGAGATGTTTGAGATATATATCTCGAACTATCTACTTCTTTTGTAAGGTCTGATGGCGTAGTGGGTTAAAGCATACTAGTTATGCCAGCTACTGGAAGGTAGTTGTGCTTTCTGGGTTCGAGTCCCACTGGTGGGTGTTGTCCAAAGATTATTAATCTTCACTTGTGGTTTATGCAAGTATAGGCTTATAAGCTGGACACGAGTTCTCTCACATTGACAGTGGCTTGACGAAAAATGCAGACTGACCCCTCACTCATCTGGTGCCTTCGGGAGGTGGAGATGTTTGAGATATATATCTCGAACTATCTACTTCTTTTGTAAGGTCTGATGGCGTAGTGGGTTAAAGCATACTAGTTATGCCAGCTACTGGAAGGTAGTTGTGCTTTCTGGGTTCGAGTCCCACTGGTGGGTGTTGTCCAAAGATTATTAATCTTCACTTGTGGTTTATGCAAGTATAGGCTTATAAGCTGGACACGAGTTCTCTCACATTGACAGTGGCTTGACGAAAAATGCAGACTGACCCCTCACTCATCTGGTGCCTTCGGGAGGTGGAGATGTTTGAGATATATATCTCGAACTATCTACTTCTTTTGTAAGGTCTGATGGCGTAGTGGGTTAAAGCATACTAGTTATGCCAGCTACTGGAAGGTAGTTGTGCTTTCTGGGTTCGAGTCCCACTGGTGGGTGTTGTCCAAAGATTATTAATCTTCACTTGTGGTTTATGCAAGTATAGGCTTATAAGCTGGACACGAGTTCTCTCACATTGACAGTGGCTTGACGAAAAATGCAGACTGACCCCTCACTCATCTGGTGCCTTCGGGAGGTGGAGATGTTTGAGATATATATCTCGAACTATCTACTTCTTTTGTAAGGTCTGATGGCGTAGTGGGTTAAAGCATACTAGTTATGCCAGCTACTGGAAGGTAGTTGTGCTTTCTGGGTTCGAGTCCCACTGGTGGGTGTTGTCCAAAGATTATTAATCTTCACTTGTGGTTTATGCAAGTATAGGCTTATAAGCTGGACACGAGTTCTCTCACATTGACAGTGGCTTGACGAAAAATGCAGACTGACCCCTCACTCATCTGGTGCCTTCGGGAGGTGGAGATGTTTGAGATATATATCTCGAACTATCTACTTCTTTTGTAAGGTCTGATGGCGTAGTGGGTTAAAGCATACTAGTTATGCCAGCTACTGGAAGGTAGTTGTGCTTTCTGGGTTCGAGTCCCACTGGTGGGTGTTGTCCAAAGATTATTAATCTTCACTTGTGGTTTATGCAAGTATAGGCTTATAAGCTGGACACGAGTTCTCTCACATTGACAGTGGCTTGACGAAAAATGCAGACTGACCCCTCACTCATCTGGTGCCTTCGGGAGGTGGAGATGTTTGAGATATATATCTCGAACTATCTACTTCTTTTGTAAGGTCTGATGGCGTAGTGGGTTAAAGCATACTAGTTATGCCAGCTACTGGAAGGTAGTTGTGCTTTCTGGGTTCGAGTCCCACTGGTGGGTGTTGTCCAAAGATTATTAATCTTCACTTGTGGTTTATGCAAGTATAGGCTTATAAGCTGGACACGAGTTCTCTCACATTGACAGTGGCTTGACGAAAAATGCAGACTGACCCCTCACTCATCTGGTGCCTTCGGGAGGTGGAGATGTTTGAGATATATATCTCGAACTATCTACTTCTTTTGTAAGGTCTGATGGCGTAGTGGGTTAAAGCATACTAGTTATGCCAGCTACTGGAAGGTAGTTGTGCTTTCTGGGTTCGAGTCCCACTGGTGGGTGTTGTCCAAAGATTATTAATCTTCACTTGTGGTTTATGCAAGTATAGGCTTATAAGCTGGACACGAGTTCTCTCACATTGACAGTGGCTTGACGAAAAATGCAGACTGACCCCTCACTCATCTGGTGCCTTCGGGAGGTGGAGATGTTTGAGATATATATCTCGAACTATCTACTTCTTTTGTAAGGTCTGATGGCATAGTGGGTAAAAGCATACTAGTTATGCCAGCTACTGGAAGGTAGTTGTGCTCTCTGGGTTCGAGTCCCACTGGTGGGTGTTGTCCAAAGATTATTAATCTTCACTTGTGGTTTATGCAAGTATAGGCTTATAAGCTGGACACGAGTTCTCTCACATTGACAGTAGCTTGACGAAAAATGCAGACTGACCCCTCACTCATCTGGTGCCTTCGGGAGGTGGAGATGTTTGAGATATATATCTCGAACTATCTACTTCTTTTGTAAGGTCTGATGGCATAGTGGGTTAAAGCATACTAGTTATGCCAGCTACTGGAAGGTAGTTGTGCTTTCTGGGTTCGAGTCCCACTGGTGGGTGTTGTCCAAAGATTATTAATCTTCACTTGTGGTTTATGCAAGTATAGGCTTATAAGCTGGACACGAGTTCTCTCACATTGACAGTGGCTTGACGAAAAATGCAGACTGACCCCTCACTCATCTGGTGCCTTCGGGAGGTGGAGATGTTTGAGATATATATCTCGAACTATCTACTTCTTTTGTAAGGTCTGATGGCGTAGTGGGTTAAAGCATACTAGTTATGCCAGCTACTGGAAGGTAGTTGTGCTTTCTGGGTTCGAGTCCCACTGGTGGGTGTTGTCCAAAGATTATTAATCTTCACTTGTGGTTTATGCAAGTATAGGCTTATAAGCTGGACACGAGTTCTCTCACATTGACAGTGGCTTGACGAAAAATGCAGACTGACCCCTCACTCATCTGGTGCCTTCGGGAGGTGGAGATGTTTGAGATATATATCTCGAACTATCTACTTCTTTTGTAAGGTCTGATGGCGTAGTGGGTTAAAGCATACTAGTTATGCCAGCTACTGGAAGGTAGTTGTGCTTTCTGGGTTCGAGTCCCAGTGGTGGGTGTTGTCCAAAGATTATTAATCTTCACTTGTGGTTTATGCAAGTATAGGCTTATAAGCTGGACACGAGTTCTCTCACATTGACAGTGGCTTGACGAAAAATGCAGACTGACCCCTCACTCATCTGGTGCCTTCGGGAGGTGGAGATGTTTGAGATATATATCTCGAACTATCTACTTCTTTTGTAAGGTCTGATGGCGTAGTGGGTTAAAGCATACTAGTTATGCCAGCTACTGGAAGGTAGTTGTGCTTTCTGGGTTCGAGTCCCACTGGTGGGTGTTGTCCAAAGATTATTAATCTTCACTTGTGGTTTATGCAAGTATAGGCTTATAAGCTGGACACGAGTTCTCTCACATTGACAGTGGCTTGACGAAAAATGCAGACTGACCCCTCACTCATCTGGTGCCTTCGGGAGGTGGAGATGTTTGAGATATATATCTCGAACTATCTACTTCTTTTGTAAGGTCTGATGGCGTAGTGGGTTAAAGCATACTAGTTATGCCAGCTACTGGAAGGTAGTTGTGCTTTCTGGGTTCGAGTCCCACTGGTGGGTGTTGTCCAAAGATTATTAATCTTCACTTGTGGTTTATGCAAGTATAGGCTTATAAGCTGGACACGAGTTCTCTCACATTGACAGTGGCTTGACGAAAAATGCAGACTGACCCCTCACTCATCTGGTGCCTTTGGGAGGTGGAGATGTTTGAGATATATATCTCGAACTATCTACTTCTTTTGTAAGGTCTGATGGCGTAGTGGGTTAAAGCATACTAGTTATGCCAGCTACTGGAAGGTAGTTGTGCTTTCTGGGTTCGAGTCCCACTGGTGGGTGTTGTCCAAAGATTATTAATCTTCACTTGTGGTTTATGCAAGTATAGGCTTATAAGCTGGACACGAGTTCTCTCACATTGACAGTGGCTTGACGAAAAATGCAGACTGACCCCTCACTCATCTGGTGCCTTCGGGAGGTGGAGATGTTTGAGATATATATCTCGAACTATCTACTTCTTTTGTAAGGTCTGATGGCATAGTGGGTTAAAGCATACTAGTTATGCCAGCTACTGGAAGGTAGTTGTGCTTTCTGGGTTCGAGTCCCACTGGTGGGTGTTGTCCAAAGATTATTAATCTTCACTTGTGGTTTATGCAAGTATAGGCTTATAAGCTGGACACGAGTTCTCTCACATTGACAGTGGCTTGACGAAAAATGCAGACTGACCCCTCACTCATCTGGTGCCTTCGGGAGGTGGAGATGTTTGAGATATATATCTCGAACTATCTACTTCTTTTGTAAGGTCTGATGGCGTAGTGGGTTAAAGCATACTAGTTATGCCAGCTACTGGAAGGTAGTTGTGCTTTCTGGGTTCGAGTCCCACTGGTGGGTGTTGTCCAAAGATTATTAATCTTCACTTGTGGTTTATGCAAGTATAGGCTTATAAGCTGGACACGAGTTCTCTCACATTGACAGTGGCTTGACGAAAAATGCAGACTGACCCCTCACTCATCTGGTGCCTTCGGGAGGTGGAGATGTTTGAGATATATATCTCGAACTATCTACTTCTTTTGTAAGGTCTGATGGCGTAGTGGGTTAAAGCATACTAGTTATGCCAGCTACTGGAAGGTAGTTGTGCTTTCTGGGTTCGAGTCCCACTGGTGGGTGTTGTCCAAAGATTATTAATCTTCACTTGTGGTTTATGCAAGTATAGGCTTATAAGCTGGACACGAGTTCTCTCACATTGACAGTGGCTTGACGAAAAATGCAGACTGACCCCTCACTCATCTGGTGCCTTCGGGAGGTGGAGATGTTTGAGATATATATCTCGAACTATCTACTTCTTTTGTAAGGTCTGATGGCGTAGTGGGTTAAAGCATACTAGTTATGCCAGCTACTGGAAGGTAGTTGTGCTTTCTGGGTTCGAGTCCCACTGGTGGGTGTTGTCCAAAGATTATTAATCTTCACTTGTGGTTTATGCAAGTATAGGCTTATAAGCTGGACACGAGTTCTCTCACATTGACAGTGGCTTGACGAAAAATGCAGACTGACCCCTCACTCATCTGGTGCCTTCGGGAGGTGGAGATGTTTGAGATATATATCTCGAACTATTTACTTCTTTTGTAAGGTCTGATGGCGTAGTGGGTTAAAGCATACTAGTTATGCCAGCTACTGGAAGGTAGTTGTGCTTTCTGGGTTCGAGTCCCACTGGTGGGTGTTGTCCAAAGATTATTAATCTTCACTTGTGGTTTATGCAAGTATAGGCTTATAAGCTGGACACGAGTTCTCTCACATTGACAGTGGCTTGACGAAAAATGCAGACTGACCCCTCACTCATCTGGTGCCTTCGGGAGGTGGAGATGTTTGAGATATATATCTCGAACTATCTACTTCTTTTGTAAGGTCTGATGGCATAGTGGTTTAAAGCATACTAGTTATGCCAGCTACTGGAAGGTAGTTGCGCTTTCTGGGTTCGAGTCCCACTGGTGGGTGTTGTCCAAAGATTATTAATCTTCACTTGTGGTTTATGCAAGTATAGGCTTATAAGCTGGACACGAGTTCTCTCACATTGACAGTGGCTTGACGAAAAATGCAGACTGACCTCTCACTCATCTGGTGCCTTCGGGAGGTGGAGATGTTTGAGATATATATCTCGAACTATCTACTTCTTTTGTAAGGTCTGATGGCGTAGTGGGTTAAAGCATACTAGTTATGCCAGCTACTGGAAGGTAGTTGTGCTTTCTGGGTTCGAGTCCCACTGGTGGGTGTTGTCCAAAGATTATTAATCTTCACTTGTGGTTTATGCAAGTATAGGCTTATAAGCTGGACACGAGTTCTCTCACATTGACAGTGGCTTGACGAAAAATGCAGACTGACCCCTCACTCATCTGGTGCCTTCGGGAGGTGGAGATGTTTGAGATATATATCTCGAACTATCTACTTCTTTTGTAAGGTCTGATGGCGTAGTGGGTTAAAGCATACTAGTTATGCCAGCTACTGGAAGGTAGTTGTGCTTTCTGGGTTCGAGTCCCACTGGTGGGTGTTGTCCAAAGATTATTAATCTTCACTTGTGGTTTATGCAAGTATAGGCTTATAAGCTGGACACGAGTTCTCTCACATTGACAGTGACTTGACGAAAAATGCAGACTGACCCCTCACTCATCTGGTGCCTTCGGGAGGTGGAGATGTTTGAGATATATATCTCGAACTATCTACTTCTTTTGTAAGGTCTGATGGCGTAGTGGGTTAAAGCATACTAGTTATGCCAGCTACTGGAAGGTAGTTGTGCTTTCTGGGTTCGAGTCCCACTGGTGGGTGTTGTCCAAAGATTATTAATCTTCACTTGTGGTTTATGCAAGTATAGGCTTATAAGCTGGACACGAGTTCTCTCACATTGACAGTGGCTTGACGAAAAATGCAGACTGACCCCTCACTCATCTGGTGCCTTCGGGAGGTGGAGATGTTTGAGATATATATCTCGAACTATCTACTTCTTTTGTAAGGTCTGATGGCGTAGTGGGTTAAAGCATACTAGTTATGCCAGCTACTGGAAGGTAGTTGTGCTTTCTGGGTTCGAGTCCCACTGGTGGGTGTTGTCCAAAGATTATTAATCTTCACTTGTGGTTTATGCAAGTATAGGCTTATAAGCTGGACACGAGTTCTCTCACATTGACAGTGGCTTGACGAAAAATGCAGACTGACCCCTCACTCATCTGGTGCCTTCGGGAGGTGGAGATGTTTGAGATATATATCTCGAACTATCTACTTCTTTTGTAAGGTCTGATGGCATAGTGGGTTAAAGCATACTAGTTATGCCAGCTACTGGAAGGTAGTTGTGCTTTCTGGGTTCGAGTCCCACTGGTGGGTGTTGTCCAAAGATTATTAATCTTCACTTGTGGTTTATGCAAGTATAGGCTTATGTATATATATATATATATATATACATATGCAGTCTCCGTGGTGTAGTGGTAAGACACTTGCCTGGCGTTCCGCGAGCGCTATGTCATGGGTTCGTATCCTGGCCGGGGAGGATTTACTGGGCGCAATTCCTTAACTGTAGCCTCTGTTTAACGCAACAGTAAAATGTGTACTTGGATGAAAAAACGATTCTTCGCGGCAGGGGATCGTATTCCAGGGACCATAGGATTAAGGACTTGCCCGAAACGCTACGCGTACTAGTGGCTGTACAAGAATGTAACAACTCTTGTATATATCTAAAAAAAAAAAAAAAAAAAAAAAAATATATATATATATATATATATATATATATATATATATATATATATATATATGTGTATATATATATATATATATATATATATATATATATATATATATATATATATATATATATATATATATATTTTGGTAGTAGTCTTTCTTGTAAACATATATTATTAAATATGACCGAAAAAGTAAGATTAATAATTCTAACATGAATTTTCTCAATATTTCTTATGTTTCTTTTCACTGTCGATGGTAATTGAAAAATCAATTCTCCAAAATTCATCTTTATTTTTAGTCTGACACGACACTTGAACGCGTTTCGTAATAACTTTTTACATTTTCAAAGACTTTAGTTCACACACACACAACTATAACTTGCAAACACTAAACAGAGTTCTACTATGCTATCATTTAAACAGCTTTAATCTTATATACCCACATTTGGGTGAGGTGATATGTTACAACAGTTTTGGATGAGGTGAACAAAACTTTCAACACAAGATGGAGCAAACTTTCAACAAAAGACAGAACACGGTGCAATGGGTATAAATTGGGTAAATTAAAGGGAAGAATGGAAGTAACTGCAAAGGGCCTATTGGCCCATATTTCTTGATGCTTCTATATTGGTGCAGAGTCTTGAAGTGGGTAGAATATAGTTGTGCATTAATTGGCTGTTGATTGCTGGTGTTGACTTCTTGATGTGTAGTGCCTCACAGATGTCAAGCCACCTGCTATCGCTGTATCTATCGATGATTTCTGTGTTGTTTATTAAGACTTCTCTGGTGATGGTCTGGTTGTGGGAAGAGATTATATGTTCCTTAATGGAGCCCTGTTGCTTATGCATCGTTAATCGCCTGGAAAGAGATGTTGTTGTCTTACCTATATACTGAGTTCTTTGAGGCTTACAGTCCCCAATTGGGCATTTGAAGGCATAGATGACGTTGGTCTCTTTTAAAGCGTTCTGCTTTGTGTCTGGTGAGTTTCTCATGATTAGGTTGGCCGTTTTTTTGGTTTTATAGTAAATCGTCAATTGTATCATCTGATTTTTGTCTGTAGGGATAACGTTTCTATTAACAATATCTTTCAGGACACTTTCCTCCGTTTTATGACCTGTGGAAAAGAAGTTCCTGTATAATAGTCTAATAGGGGGTACAGGTGTTGTGTTAGTTGTCTCTTCAGATGTTGCATGGCATTTCTATTCGTTTGCCTTGTTCGGGTAGAAGGTAGACACAGTAGTCGCTTCTGTATATATTTATTGACTGAGATTGCAAGGTATATATCTGCCTAGCCGAGGTCCTTCTACTCTGAGCCTGTGAGGATAACTGCCGCTGCTGGGAGCATGCTTGATGCTCCTCTGTCTGGCATGACGTCAGAGGCCTACTTGCCTGTGATTGGTTACATTTCAACTGACAGAATTTTGAGTATAACACCGCTCGGACACGCTACCAAGTCGACGTCCCTTGTCGACAAGCTCTGGCTAGCTATATAGTTACAATGATACTGAAAGGACCTCGGTGGCATTCAATAATGGCTTACATGTGAAATTTGCATAATAAAACATTGAAAGAAGATCAGGTGTGCGTAATACAAACAACTCGGCATATATGCACCAAAAAAAAAATTCATCATAATAGGTGAAAATCATGGTAACAATTCTTTGATTAAACCAGAGTATTAAGAACATGTGTATGTCTACTGATCAGATATGAACAATACAACTCAAGGTATTGCCTAAACAAAATTATTAACATGTGTCAATGGCATGTGCTTGAAAACCATACAAAATTAAACAATTATTACATTAATAGAACAAAGTTCTGACCTAACAACCACAATTGAATTTCAAGATAGATAATGATTTTTTTTTTTTTTTTTTTTTTTTTTTTTTCTGAAATAATACAATATATTTACAAGACCAATGTACAATATATATAATGTGCAATATATTTACAAGCATATACAAGACCTGGATCAAGAAGACTAACATCTGCGTGATAGCAGTCAGGATTCACTGGCCTCAATGTGGTTGCTAGAACAATAATAACTCTTATGACAAGCACTGTAAAAATACAAATGGTAGTAGACTTAACAATGGCATCTAATTCATAACAAAATAAAGTTGAGAAAAACTATACATTATATATAATGGTAATAATAAGACACATGTGGTAGAAATACTGCAAATGAGTTTTTTTTTCAAAACAAACAGAATAACTGCAGAGTGCATTCAATTATAAATTCTGCGGATATCTACACCTAGCTCATCCAGAGTACTATACAACTCTGGCTCTGACTGAAGGTCCGGAACAGATGAAACTTCATGTGACAAACTATCATCTTGAGAGATATCCTCGTTAACATCTAGCCAATGGACATGTGGTGAGTGCACGGTTGAAACGAGAGGTCTAGATCTAAGATTATAATTGCTAGTATGGGGTTGCTGAGCATCAAGTGGTCTGTCAACCACAGAAGGTGGTGTCCGAGTAGGAGTATCTGTCTGGGTAAGTTCATTGTCATCTTCCTCATCAGTCTCGTCAACAGTCATTTTAGCTAACTTCATGTGGTCTAAATGTTCATTTATATACTCTCCTGTTAACAAGTTCTTAAGTCTGTATTTGTTACCTTTAATAAGCTCGATTACCTTATATGGACCCAAAAATTTCTTAGTTAACTTGTACATAGGACCAGACCTGTGTTGGTTAAGTATCATTACTACAGATCCAATAGTTATTTTACTGGGTTTAGCTCGTGCATTCCTTGCTAGAGTGAACTCGGCTGTAGCTTTGGACAGTTGTTCTCGTATTTTCTTGAATACTAGTTGCATTTGTCTACGCTTCACTTGAACAAAATCATCTACGTTATATAAGGGAGTAGGAGGTACGTTAATCAATTCATTAGGGAGGATCTTATCTGTACCATAAAGAATAGCGTGAGGTGTGTCACCAGTAGAAACATTGATTGAAGAATTTATAGCACACTGAATTAAGGGTATAAAATCATCCCAATTGTTGTTATCAAAATTCAACGTGACTCTCAAGGCATCTAACACTTTCCTGTTAGTACGTTCAGCTAGTCCATTACTTGCCGGATGATAAGGCATAATGCTACATTTTTTTATGTTATATAAATCACACAAGCTAGTTAGAATACTATTACTGAATTCTGGTCCATTATCTGAAAGGATTACTTTAGGCATACTATATCTACAAATTATTTGGTCATGGAATGCGCTGGCTATGGTTTCTGCTGTTTTGTTCGGGATAGGAACTAGTTCGCAAAACCGTGAAAAATTATCGACCATTACAAGCAAATGTTTGTTCCCTTTCTCTGTTTCCGCAAAATTTGTCAATAAATCCATCGATATTCGTTCCCAAGGAGCTTTAGTTGCTGGGTACACCTGAATTGGATTAGGTCCTGAAACATGTCCCTTGTGCTGTAAACAAGTTAAACATCTGTCAACATAATGAGCAATCTCCTTAGCCATTTTTGGCCAAAAATATTTCAATCGACCTTGTTGGAGTGTACGATCCTTTCCTGGATGTGCACTTGCAGGAGCATCATGGATAATTTTTAACACAGTTGGTACCAAGACAGCTGGAACAACTAACTGACAACATTTCCTCGGGGCTGTCCCTAGCTTTACTACTCTACACAGTAAATTGTCCAACATAACTAGTTCTTTCAATGGTACTGGCGGTTTATGAATCGGGCGAGTGTCTTGCTTAGTCAAAAATTTAATGACGGGTGCCCATATGGGGTCTTGTCTTTGTTCCGTTTCTACTACTGTAGCATCTAATGCTGGGTAATTTAACTGAATCGCAGCTACGTGTCGAGAAAACGCATCGGCTACAACATTTTGCTTTCCTGGAATATATCCAAATGTGGGATTGAATTCTTGAATTGTGAGTAAATATCTAGCAAACTTTCCAACTGGATTCTTATTTTTGAACAAGGGAATTAATGGTTGGTGATCTGTAAGAACATGAACTGGGTAATTATAAATTGTATCCTTGAAATGTTTAAGTGCCCAAACAACTGCCAAGGCTTCTCGTTCTGTTGCACTATAATTTTTCTCTTCTTTAGATAAAGTACGGCTAGCATAAGCTATTGCGTGATCTCTGTGACCTTCTGCTTGAAGTAATGCAGCACCTAAACCTATGTCACTAGCATCTGTAACCAACGTAAAAGGTTTAGAAAAATCTGGGTACCTAAGGACAGGTGACGAAATCAAGGCTGCTTTGAGTTTTTTGAATGACTGATCCTGGGCCTCTCCCCAAACAAAGGGTTCATCTTTTCTTTGCAACTTGTAAAGCGGAGCGGCTATAATAGAGAATCCAGCAATAAATGAACGATAAAATCCTACAAGACCTGTGAACTGTCTTACGGCTTCTGCGGTACGAGGTGTTGGAAAATCACGGGCAGCAATAATTTTTGATTCATTCAATGTAATACCTGAAGGTGTAACTGTATGACCTAGGAAATTAATCTTTTGCTTTAAAAATGAACATTTTGCAAGCTTTATTTTTAAATTAGCTTCAGCGAGCTTTGCAAGTACTTTCTCAAGGTTCTGGAAATGAGTCTGAACATCTTGCGACATGATTATGAGATCATCAAGGTAAACTAGAAGTGTACTTCCTATCAATCTACGAAATAGATTTGTCATGAGCCGTGAAAAGGTTATTGGACTACTACGCAAACCAAACGGCATTCTTTTGAAATGAAAATGACCATTGGGAGTACTAAAGGCTGTCAATTGTTTACTTTCCTCATCAAGGGGGATTTGCCAGAATCCCTGCAACAAATCTAATGTTGAGAATACTTTGTTTCGACCAATACTTTGCAACAAATCATTTAGAACTGGAAGTGGGAAACGATCAGGTATTGTTACTCTGTTAAGCTTGCGATAATCGATTACAGGTCTCCAAGTCCCATCTCGCTTTGGTACAAGAATCAATGGAGCGTTCCATGGCGAATTACTCGATTCAATTACATCACTCTGTAACATTTCTTCTACAAGTCTATCTGCTTCTGCTCTCTGAGAATGGGGAAGTCGGTAAGCTGGTACATAAATAGGCGTAGTTCCTTGTTCAAGGGGAATTTTATGTGTAATAAGAGGAGTGAGACCTAATTTTTCTCCTGGTAGAACAACAACAGCTCTATTCTTGTTCAAAATTTTCAAAAGCTGAGCCACAGAGTCAGGAAAATCAGTAGGACTGAGGTGTTGCGCTTGCACCTCTGGCTGAGATCCCTGTTCTCCTGGTGTGAGTGTACAAACAGTATGATCCATGGAGACATCATCCACAACTCGCACCGGTAACGAGTAATGGGCAAAATCTACAACATGGGTACCCGACTGGAGATGGATATCGGCATTACTAGTGTTTGCGATAAATAACGTAACGGTACCATCCTGCACTGTGTGCCAGGAGGGTTCAACAAATGTACCATTCACTTTACATGTTTCACTTTCCGCAATCACATCCGACAATTCAGGCACTCCCTGAACCTTAACTCTTATTCTGGTGAGAGAATGAGGGTGTAACACAGTGTCAGTAGCCGTGGAACCACTGACTTCAGAGATGGAAGCTGCCAGGCGAGCGAGACAACGAGAATCCGTTAGGGCGTCCCCTTCCAGAAAGTCCCGATACTCATTCTCCTTAACAACTGCACAACTACTATGCTTCAATCGAGTGCCTGTTTTCTCGGGTATGCTACCACGACAATGATCTGACAAACCTACGCTTGCAAGGCGGGTGTCAACAAAATTAACATAATCTGATTGAAGATTGAACTCGTGGCCCTGTCGATACATGCTACACAAGGGTATGACATGGTCTTTGATACTTATGTTCCAACGATGGGGAAACAATGCAATATTTTCATCAATCATGGTGTACAGACCTAAGAGAATGTCTCCAGGAAAATGAATAATGTCAACAACTAAACATGTTATAGACAATGTGACATCATTGAACTTGAGTGGGAGGTCAATTTCACCCTGAACTTTTACTTTATTTCCTGAAATACCACTTAGAAAAGGTATGTGTGACTGTTTTAAAATAGTAGGGTGCATACTTTCAATGTCTCTAAGAGCTGAGGGCTTGACAATATTAATTTTTGCACCTGAGTCAAGAAAAACTTTTAAAACTCTACCATGTACAATGGCTGATACAAGGGGACCATCACTTGAGACTGGACAAGTTACTATTTTTGACTTATGTTGTCTGGGATATCTGTGTCTTGTTTGTGTCAAATTTACTGTGGATCCGTCAACATCTACAACTGGTCTAGAGTCAGTGTCCTCCTCTGTCAAGTGTCCAAATCTATTTTGGGTAGCTACTGAATACACAGGGAGGGCACTAGGATTGGCTAGCTTGAATTGGTTAGCGGATGGCCTTGGGGGTTTCCCGACGACATGGAGTGAACATTCTGAGCTCCAGCATTCTGTGACTGAGCATTATAATTTGAAGTTGCATTATAGCTGGGCTGGGAGTTGTAATTACAAGAGTTCTGATAATGTCTTGGACGCTGTGAGCCTCGCCAAGACTGACCATGGGAGTTACAAGGTGGAGATGTCCTTTGCCTAGCTCTACAATCCGCAGTGTGGTGACCAACTTGTTTATGGTACGTGCAATATGGAAGCCTAGAATGATTAGATTGATGAGGGGGCCGAGAGAATTGTCTAGGAGGTGATGATCTAGGGGCGGACCAACAGTCCCTTGCGAGGTGGTTACTCTTACCACAATGCCAACATGAGGGAGTGGATGGTTGTGGACTATGGCGTTTCGGCATTTTATGAGGCGGCGAATTTGACTGGGGGCTACGAGCATGGGTACGCTTCTGCGACCAAGAGTTTTGAGAATTTGTGGGAGGATGCTGAGAGCTTGTGACTACATTTACAGCATCAGAGCGGTCCATAGAATTACCCAAATCGACCCAAATCAGCCCAAAACTACCCAAATCGTATTAGCATTACGTAAGTAATGAAGAAATATGGCATATTTACTTACTGTAATGTTGGTGCTACACATAGAACATGATCAAACCTATTTTTACTCTGAAATAATCTAATTTCATAACGAAATGAGACGTAAATATGTGAGAGGTGACGCCATAGGAAGTCGACGGTCCAAGCGACAATTGTGTGGAGCGACTCATCCAAAAAATATGGTCGCCAGGAGAGTGTTTGCTGCCATATCAGCCTCCTGTACAGTGATCCAGTCCTTTTCGTTCATTGAACACCGAACCCTACACGCCCTCTGATATATTGCTTAATTAACAAATATTCACAAATAAAGATTATATTTGTATATGTTATCAGAAAGGCAGATATAAAATAGTTTTTGTGAATCCATCACAGAGATTATACCTTATTAGAGAGGAAAAATATTCATACTTTAAACAAGGCTTCATGGCCGACGCTCTCCTTACCGATATGGGAACTATGACCTTCCGAAGATCAATGTTAATTTAATCTAGATATTGTAATAAACGAAGTTTTCTATGTCATCATAAAGACATAAATATAAGCTGCATGTTAATACTTTGGCATAAATATAACTGAATTGAAAGTTAAGATATATGCCTTTTTATAGTTACTTGATGGCTCGCTCAGGGAGTGTGAAGGCCTCCACACAAGCCAATCAATTTTATAATTACTTTGCATATATGCAAAGTAACGCCATAGGTCTTTATGTCAGAATAAAGCCATGTAGACGATAATGTAACTACATTTCAAGGAAAACATATCTTAATATAATTATTAAATGAATGCAAAGTTATGGTTAAATAAATAGCCAATACCACACAATCGCCGGTGTCCGGACACATGAATAGTCGCATTAGGTGAAAGGAAATGTACCCAACCATTTCCAGTTACCCAACCAGTTTGTGCACCCTATACTCATCTTCTGTGCGGTAATTTATTGTGCATCCCATACTCATCTTGTTACCAGTAGTTTGTGCAACCCATACTCATCCTGTGACCCGTAATTTATTGTGCATCCCATACTCATCCTGTTACCGGTAGTTTGTGCAGCCCATACCCATCCTGTGACCTGTTATTTATTGTGCAACCCATACTTATCCTGTGACCTGTAGTTTATTGTGCAGCTAATACTCATTCTGTGAGTCATAGGACATTGCGCAACCCTTTCTCATCGTGTGAATCTTTGTTTACTTTGCTCTCCATATTCATACTCTGCGCGATAGTTTCTTGTGCAACCCATACCCATGATGTGAGTGGTAGTTTATTGTGTACCCTATACTCATCCTGTGAGTATAGGGTACATAATTCTTGTTTGGATTCTTGTAATGTTATTTGTCTATTTGTAGTCACAGTATTTGTGCGCCCCTTGAGGGACTTGAATTAGAGGGGGGTTGAAATAGCCTAAGCTACTCTATCCCTTTGAGATGTATTTATTGCTTATCTCAATAAACATACTTGAACTTGAACTTGGGTACACAATGAGTTCATTTGTACTCCATACTCATCATCAAGAAGTGTATTTTACCAGCATTGTAATATAAATTAAGAATAAAAGCTTAACTGGATTACGGACCCATAATCAAAATAAGAGTCATCACTAATTATCATGACAAATTGTCTAGGCTACACTTCCGCCTTCGACAAGCTGCCGCCGGATGTGGGTATAGTTTATTGTACACCCCCGCACCCCCAGTCCTGGAAGGGCGGGCATTGGGATGTGGACATGTGTACCATTATAACCCCCTCCCCCCCACACACACACACACACACTCGATCCTCTCCTGTTAATAATAATACTAATAATAATAAAAATTAAAAATAATAACGTTAATAAATATTATAATTAAAACACTTACTGTAATACCCTAGTGCTTGAATGAAGGTGAAGGAAAGACCCAATAAATGTGTAAGTGTATTAAAAACCAAATTTTCGTTGGGTGAGCTGGCAGGTGAGCACCACCTGCCAGCTCACCCAGTGATGAACATCACCTGCACACTGCACCGAACCACTTGCCAGCAGGTGCAGAAGTACGATGGAGAGAGCAAAGTATACAATATTTCAAGTATAATATTAAAGATATATTTAGGATTTAATGTTTTCCTATAAAGTTTCAATAATACCTTTATTTGATTTTTTGTATTATTTTCTACCACAGACGTGGCCACACATTAACAATGCTAACCAGCATATATACATTTTCTTCAGTCCGCCATGGACTCTAACCCTTTCCACTACCGCCCACAAGATGGGTATAGGGTGCATAATATAAGAACTAAACTAACTAACTCCATTGATAGGGTTAGAGATTTGTTAAACATATAGTTCAGGGATTTATTGAACAATCAACCACATACGGTGATTGTAGTGTTTTTAAAATGCTAGGCTAAGCTACATACGTAAATACATAAATACACAGATTTACGTATGCCCTACATAAAGTGTTCGATGTGTCTTTTACATAGTGTCATTAACGTGCATTTACAAAGGTGAAATTGAATTCTGACCAGCTTCCACATATACTTTATTCACATACATATACACACACAGACGTATGCGTACATATACATATATATATATATACATACATATATACACACATACATACACATATATTTGTCTCTTTTACTCTGACAAGGTGAGATAACTGATAGAGAAACTAGTTTGCAATTAAGCACTTAATCACTGAAGGTGATTAAGGTGCTTTCACAAGCTCAGGTTATAGAGTTACATCACATACATTCATTGTATAATTGATACGTTACATGGTCAATCTAGGGTACAAGTTCAATATATCATCAAGTGTTCCAGTACTCAAATAGTAATTACACAGTTCAGCATAGCGCTTCATTCATGTATGTACGAGAGAAGATTGTTCAAATATGTTACATGCACATCCGGTACATCGTCCACCTTCTTCTACAGAACCGTTGTAACACTGTAAAAGTGTTTGGTTTAGTTTAATACATACATAGAGTACATGAGTCACAGACAAGGATCTGAGAGGCGCCAGTTGTCTGCCTGAGATCTCACACCTCAAAGCGTTAATGACCCCAAGTGACCTGAGGTCAGATCATGCGAATTTCACCTTGCTTCTGATAATCTCTTAGTTGTAGTCTGGTAGCCTTCAAACATGCCGACGTTTAAGGAGTGGCTTGGTAGTGCCGGAGGCTATCTATTTGTGGGCGGAGTTAGCTACTAGGTTCCCCAATATAAACTCGGAGAGCTATCGAGCATGAAGCATTAACAGACAGAACGGCAGTCAACAGAAGCAGAGGAGACGGCCCTAGCAGGGAGGCTGTCGGCCGGCAGGGCGGGAGTCTCTGTCAACTACAGACCCCCCCCCCCTCTCTATCCAGCTATAGGCAGAGACACTTGGTGAGTTGAGCAGTAAGGTGACTTGGTCGTGTTTACATATGTTGTGTGATGATCAGGGGCAGTCAAGTTGTAGGGTTCTCGAATTCTTGGATGATGACTCACTTTGCATATTAAACTGGAATATTTTAATTGAATTACTAAATTATGATACTTCATGTGAAATATAATTATGAATTTATTATTTAAATTGTGTTTAACTTTGTTCCCTAGAGATTTTGAGTTGAGGTGAGAAAGCCTCTGTAGTTACTGGTTTCATGGTTTAGAATGAGTACATGTTTGGAGTTGATACATGGTACAGAGGGAACATACTAATAATGAACTCATGATAACATCCTTTGAGAATTTTGTGATACAGGCAAGTTCCATTCCTTGTCTTGTGTGTAATGATCATGAATGGATGGTGGCAGCATTTCGTCTTCTACTATCTACTCTTCTACTTCTACTATCTACTCTTCTACTTCTACTATCTACTCTTCTCCTTCTACCTATCTACAACTCTCCCTCCACCCCTCTCTGAACTCTCACTTTCAACTAATGACCCTCCTCGCTCCTCCCACCTCTCTCCCTCTCACCCCAAACCCTCACTAATTACTTCACTATTCATTTCTTTCCTTTCGTTTTCTCTTATACGTTTGTGGCAATGATTCTGTATTCTAGAGTTCTCTCTAGAGTTCCGGGTAGCTGATCCTGTTACGGCGCCTTGTAGTCTTAGCACCTAGGTAGTCAAATACCTAGGTTACAAGGTGTTGAACGAGAGAGGTTGCCTTAGGAACTCTGGAGGGTGCTCTAGAATAGTTAGCTAACTGGGGACGGGATAACGGACTAGAGAGAGCTGTTTCCCCCGGCCTCGTTAGTTAACTGGGGGGTGGAATAATGGACAAGATAGAGCTATTTCCCCCACCCCCCGTTACACCGTCGGTATAGCACTGATACACATCGTTACCCATACTCTGAGTACTTTCAGTGATGCTTCACAGTGTTAACTGTTTTAATAATGTAGAGTGTACATTATCTTTCTTGGGTGCATTTACAAAATTAACTGCTAGATCCAAGTTATCCCATGGAGTAATTGGTTGATTAATCGTTAATTGAGTTGGGTACATATTTAATATTTTGATGGAGTTGGCTACCTTGTAGAACCAAAATGCATTCACGCCGAAAACTGTGCTAATAGACAAAATTATGTTAGAGATATGGGTCTATAATTATCTGAGTGTGCTTTGGGGATGAGAACAATGACACTGTCCAATCATCAGGTAATACTCCTTCACTTAAACTCATTCTGTACAACACTAAAAGTGGATTACCTGGTACTTGCGAGACTAATCTCAGTAAACTGTAAGTAATACCGTCCTCTTCAGGAGCAGTTGACTTATTTGATTGTGCTACACAGCCTTCCCGGCTTGGTGCCTTCTTTGGTAATTACTTATCAAAGGCAGCTCCATACGAGGAGCTGCCTCGTATGGGCCAATAAGTCTTTTGCAGTTACCTACATTCTTATGTTCTTACTTACATTTACTGAACTTTATCATCATCACCATTTACAGAAAGAAATTAACATAAAAAGTAGTCATTTTAATACACAAAACAGAAGTAGATATTATGTAAATTATGATGCAGGATAGGATCACTATTAAGAACTTAATTATAAACCACAATATGTTTTATATCGTCAGAAATTCTGAAACATACCATATATTTTCAAATATTTACAATTGAAGTATTTATTTAGGAAATAAGTATTTTAGTTACCCTAGTTAGCTCTGAGAACACACATTCTTGCAGCAAGAATTTCTTCCCACTAATCTGAGCGATGCTAATGAGACCAGTCTCGACCCACTGGACAAGTCATGAACAACAATCAACTACAGCACCATCTATGTCAGAAGATATTCAAAATATTCTTGATGTCATTCAAATTGTCAATACGAGAACAGAATACATAAGAGTTACAGTTTAGTGATGTCAAAGGAATCATATTGACTGACCGAGCCCCATTGTAAATATCCGTGGCTTCCTGACCATAAAGGTACCGCCGCGGATAAGGGTAAGGAGGGTACCGTCGAGGGTAAGACACCGGATGTACCCCATATACAAGCCACACTAGCTATTAGTTCATATAAGCTGACAACTTACCCAAATAAACATTACTTCCTAATTATATATATATATATATATATATATATATATATATATATATATATATATATATATATATATATATATATATATATATATATATATATATATATTATGTAAATTATGATGCAGGATAGGATCACTATTAAGAACTTAATTATAAACCACAATATGTTTATATATATATCCTACTCACACTCATCCTAGCACAGTAATTTATTGTGCAACCCATACCCATCCTGTTACCAATAGTTTGTGCAACCCATGCTCATCCTGTTACCTTTAGTTTATTGTGAAACCCATACTCATCCTATGAATGGTAATTTATTATGCACCTCATACTCATTCTGTGATTCATAGGACATTGTGGAACCCTTTCTCATCGTGTGAATCTTTGTTTACTTTGCTTTCCATACTCTGCTCTCCGATAGTTTCTTGTGCAACCCATACCCATGATGTGAGTGGTAGTTTATTGTGTACCCTATACTCATCCTGTGAGTATAGGGTACACAATGAGTTCATTTGTACTCCATACTCATCAAGAAGTGTATTTTACCAGCATTGTAATATAAATTAAGAATAAAGGCATAATCATATTATGTACCCATAATAAAAATAAGAGCCATCACACTATAATTTTCATGACAAATGGCCTAGACTCCACTTCCGCCTTCGACAAGCTGCTGCCGGAGGTGGGTATAGTTTATTGTACACTCCCGCACCCCCAGTCCTGGGAAGAGGGGCATTCGAATGTGGACATATGAACCATTACCCCCAACCCTTCCCTGTTAATAATAATTGAAACACTACACTACACACTATATGTTCATTTAATATTTCAAGTATAAGAATCAAGATATATTTAGGATTTAACGATTTAACATTGTCTCAATCATACCTTTATTGCACTTTATCATCATTATTTACAGAAAGAAATTAACATAAAAATGTAGTTAATTTTAACATACAAAACCGAATTTGAACATTGTTAATTTTGATGCAGGATCACTATTAATAAGAACTTAATTATAAACCACAATATGTTGTGTATCATCAGAAATTTGGAAACATAATATATATATATATATATATATATATATATATATATATATATATATATATAAATGGAAATTTAGCACATTTAAATAATGTTATTAAGCTTAAGAATAAATTACATAAGATTAACATAGCAAAATGACTGGGATACAGATGGATCAGTAATCACATTACAAGTCCAATTATTTCCTAACTGAAGTCTGTAACGCACTATCATGTCATATTTCATAATACAAATTAGGTAAGAGATACGCAATATCAACACAAAATCGTCAGCTACTATTTCCAAAACACATTTATTATATAGCATTAAACTGCTCTTTCACTTCGGGGGCGCTTACGCTGATATGGTTTTTTGGCAATTCCAAATGTTTTTGGGATTGAAAAAATTTTGTTTTTGTCATACATTTTAGTATTTTCATTATAAGGTTTTCTTGATATTATGCACCATAAGTAATCTCTCTTTTCAGCTTTAGTTTTTTAATTGGTCCCAAACTTCCTTAGGAACACAGGTACTTATCTAAATTGGATGATATTATATAATTTCCTTCTCCGTGTAATGCTCTCCTCAGATCTAGCATTTGGAGCGTTGAAACATTGCAAATTTTTTCAATTAATTCTGGCAGTTTTTGGGGTTTCCAATCAATAGTCAGTTTCAGGGTATGGTTTAGTGACTCACCATACCATTAACACCATACACCACTAACACCATACACCACTAACACTATACACTACTAACACTATACACAATTAACAGCATACACTATTAACACCATACACCACTAACACCATACACCATTAACACCATACACCACTAACACCATACACTACTAACACTATACACCACTAACACTATACACAATTAACAGCATACACTATTAACACCATACACCACTAACACCATACACCATTAACACCATACACCACTAACACCATACACCACTAACACTATACACTACTAACACTATACACAATTAACAGCATACACTATTAACACCATACACCACTAACACCATACACCATTAACACCATACACCACTAACACCATACACTACTAACACTATACACCACTAACACTATACACAATTAACAGCATACACTATTAACACCATACACCACTAACACCATACACCATTAACACCATACACCACTAACACCATACACCACTAACACTATACACTACTAACACTATACACAATTAACAGCATACACTATTAACACCATACACCACTAACACCATACACCATTAACACCATACACCACTAACACCATACACCACTAACACCATACACCACTAACACCATACACCACTAACACCATACACCACTAACACCATACACCACTAACACCATACACCACTAACACCATACATCACTAACACCATACACCACTAACACCATACACCACTAACACCATACACCACTAACATCATACGTCACTAACACCATACACCACTAACACCATACACCATTAACACCATACACCACTAACACCATACACCACTAACACCATACATCACTAACACCATACACCACTAACACCATACACCACTAACACCATACACCACTAACACCATACACCACTAACACCATACACCACTAACATCATACATCACTAACACCATACACCACTATCAACATACACCACTAACTATATATAACTATATTTTTGTCTTGTTTGCATACTAGATAAAATAACGCAATTATTACTGTAAAATAGAACTCTGACAGTATTGACTAAGAATAGAGTGGCCCTCCAATTTATCTTAAGTTCCGACTCAGCGACGAGCCATGAACAACAAGAGCCTTTGACCCAGTTTCCACCAAGGTTATAAATTAACGGTCGTAATGTAAACCGAAAATATAAATGAAAATACATACATTGATTTCAGTACTGTAATATACCAGTTATTGGAGAGTTGAGAAGCGGGACCAAGAAATGCAGAATCTCAATAACCGAAAGAACAATTAGGTTGTACTGAAATTAACGTGGTGATTTATATAGTCTGTAAACAAGTACTATATCTATAAAATATAAAACTTATTTTAATTATCCTGCACTTCAAGAGACCACAAGCATTCTTACTCTCATTTATTTTTGTAGCAGAAATGTTTTGTCTATATTTATTTTATGGAAATTAGTGGTGTTTGAGCAAGCTAATCAACGTCAAAAATGTTTACGTTGTTGTTCTTCATCTGTAGTACTGAGCTCTACACATATGGGTAGCTTTGCCGCAGGCTGTTTACTGCTCTGAGAAATAAACATAAATCATCATGCCTGGAGCCCGCGGTGTCCGGCGCCTTGCTGTGGGAAGTCAGAGATGTTTATGATTCTGGTCTAGGAATACCGTTGGATTTCACCAAAATGTGTTGTATACAATGAAATGATTATACATTGCTATGTTGTGAACATTGTATACAGTACCTCAATATATAAATCCCACACCACTTAACTAGCTCCCAGATACCTAATTAATTCCCTACTCTCTGTAAATGTCTTCTTGGTGTGTGTGTGTGTGTGTGTGTGTGTGTGCGTGTGTGTGCGTGTGCGTGTGCGTGTGCGTGTGCGTGTGCGTGTGTGTGTGTGTGTGTGTGTGTGTGTGTGTGTGTGTGTGTGTGTGTGTACACCCACATATGTGTTGTATGTGGATGCTGAAGTTCAGTCTCTTGTCTATGTATAGGTCAAGGAACTTTCCATAATCATTATTGCTAATGTTAACATTGTGTATATGAAGTTGAATTTGGTTTCAGGATTTACTTTCGAACAAAAATAGTAGTCGGTCTTTTTTATGTTTAATGTGAGTTTGTTAGTTTACATCCATGAGTGGACTTTTTAAATCTGTTATTTTCATTATTATATAATGCGTTTGGGTTGGGGTCTGAATAGATGAAGGTAGCATCGTCAGCACTTATGTTTACACTTATTGGAAGTATCTAAGTATCAACTAAAGTATCTTCACACTTGACTTAAACTTTAGTAGCTATTTTCTGGACCATTCCTCAAGTTTCGGAGGTCAACGAAGATGGTTTCACATGAAATGGATTATGTTACCATCACTAATAATGTTGTGTTTTTCTGTCTAGCTTCGGACACGGTCATGTTACAATTGTGTCTTAAAGAGTTGCGCGCAATTACGGATGATAGAAATTACTTACAATTAATGAAGGATGGTAGAAAATCACAATTAATGCATCAAGTTTGGAGACTTGAATTGAAATTGAAATTGAAATAAGTTTATTGAGGTAAAATACACACAAAGGGATGAGGTAGCTCAAGCTATTCTCACCCCGTTCAGTACATCGTGTTAATACATACATAGACACACACACTTGTACACATTTTAGTGTAACAAGCAAGGCAAATAGTTCTGTTTGATGGGTAGAGGCAACTGCACTTGCAGCTGCACCCGTGTGGCGGGGTAGGAAACCATCAATGTATATGATTTGAGATTTATAGTCATGTGCTCCACACCCACCCAACTGGGCGGCAGCTTAACAGTCATGTGCTCCACACCCACCCAACTGGGCGGCAGCTTAACAGTCATGTGCTCCACACCCACCCAACTGGGCGGCAGCTTAACAGTCATGTGCTTCACACCCACCCAACTGGGCGGCAGCTTAACAGTCATGTGCTCCACACCCACCCAACTGGGCGGCAGCTTAACAGTCATGTGCTCCACACCCACCCAAATGGGCGGCAGCTTTACAGTCATGTGCTCCACACCCACCCAACTGGGCGGCAGCTTAACAGTCATGTGCTCCACACCCACCCAACTGGGCGGCAGCTTTACAGTCATGTGCTCCACACCCAACCAACTGGGCGGCAGCTTAACAGTCATGTGCTCCACACCCACCCAACCCCAACTGGGCGACGGCTTTACAATCATTTGCATGAATTACTTACAGTAAGCAAATTTTAGATACTTCGCTAAGATTTCGGGCAGCACATCATTATAAATGAAGTACTTACACTTTTCTTGGACACCAATGATGGTGTTATCTCTGAATTCCGCGATTTTTTTTTAAATTCCAGTACTGTATATAATGACGCAAAGTATGCGAATAGTTCTGCAATAGTGATCCTATCCTGCGTCATAATTTACATACATATCTACTTCTGTTTTGTGTATTAAAATTACTACATTTTTATGTTAATTTATTTCTGTAAATGATGATGATGATAAATTTCAATAAATGTAAGAACATAAGAACGGAAACTGGGCGCGTAAATGGAAATGGTTGGGTACATTTCCTTTCACCTACCTAATGCGAATATTCATGTGACCGGACACTGGCGATGGTGTGGTATTGCCTATTTATTTGACCATATCTTTGCTTTCATTTAAGATATGTTTTCCTTGAAATGTATTTACATTATCGTCTACATCTGTCTTTATTCTGAAATAAAAACCTTTGACGTTACTTTGCATATATGTACATTAATTATAAAATTGATTGGCTTGTGTGGAGGCCTTCACACTCCCTGAGCGAGCCATCAAGTAACTATAAAAAGGCATATATCTTCACTTTCACTTCAGTTATATTTATACCAAAGTATTAACATGCAGCTTATATGTCTTTCTGATGACATAAAAAACTTCGTTTTTTACAATATATAGATTCAATTAACATTGATTTTCAAAAGGTCATAGTTCCCATCGAAAGGGAGAGCGTCGGCCAAGAAGCCTTGTTTAAAATATGAATATTTTTCCTCTCTAATTAGGTATAATATCTGTGATGCATTAACACAAACTATTTTATATCTGCCTTTCTGATAACATATATAAATATAATCTTTATTTGTGAATATTTGTTAATTAAGCAATATATCAGAGAGCGTGTAGGGTTCGGTGTTCTATGAACGAAAAGGACTGGAGTAGTTTAAATAGCGAACGCATACCAACGAATAACGCTAGTATCTATATAACAAATTTATTGTCATGTGGAATTGATTTAACTTCCAGACACTTTTTTTTAATAAATATTAAATATTTTGTGGCTGTTTATGAAAAATATTATTATAAATACACATTCTACTTGTTAATATTACCAATTAAATTTGCGACAATTTGAGCCATGAAATACGACGACTGGATCACTGTGTACAGGAGGCTGTTATGGCAGCAAACACTCTCCAGGCGACCATATATCTTGGATAATTCGCTCCACACAATTGTCGCTTGGACCGTCGACTTCCTATGGCGTCACCTCTCACATATTTACGTCTCATTTCGTTACGAAATTAGATTATTTCAGAGTAAAAATAGGTTTGATCATGTTCTACGTGTAGCACCAACATTATAGTAAGTAAATATACCATATTTCTTCATTACTTACGTAATGCTAATACGATTTGGGTAGTTTTGGCCTGATTTGGGTCGATTTGGGTAATTCTATGGACCCCATCAGAGGGTGGCAACAGTTGAGCACTTCGGGGAGCTAGTTTATCTGCGGCATTGTTAATAGCCTCAAATACTTCACCAATTTCATGTTTAACACCAAAATTTTGTTGCTCAACGATTGGTTTTGTATGCTCGGGGGCAAAATGCATTAAAGTACCAAATGCTATCATTTTGGCCATAGCCTCAGGGGACAGATTATTGTCTTTATCTAACCAAGTCGAATTATTCATAGCAGAAACTAAGGCATACAGATACTGATCGAGTCGGCTAGTAAACGCATTAAACGATTCACCAGGCTGCATGGTGGCATTGGCAATTTTCTTGACTAACCTATATGGGTCAAGGTCTCCTTTATTAACAAAGTGACGGCGAAAGAAATCCTTAAATTCAGGCCAAGACTGGAGGCTAACAATGGCTTTCTCATCAACAACAAAACGTGCATCACCTTTGGTTGTGTCCACGGCTGACCGTGCAATTGCTAAGTATTCGGCATCAGTAGGCTTAGAAAAACGTGCAACTGTTTTCGCTTCAACCTTACTAAACCACGATTCTAATAAACGCGATTCCCCAGCAAAAAGAGGAATAGCCATTTCCTGAGCTGATCTCTGGCCATTGGGACGAGCAACTGTTCCCATTGATTCTGAAGGGGTTTCAACAGTGGTAGGCATTGTCACAGCCGTGGAAGTAATATTTGAACGCAGATTATAATTAAGTGCACCTGGCATCAGAAATAGTATACACAAAAATAAACACAAAAAAATATCAACTTGGCTAAAGTAAAATGGCAGAAATAAAATTATTAAATTGGGCTAGGCAAGAAAATAATTAAGAACAAGCAATTGTAAACTAAATTTAGCAATCTTTCATTAAAAAAAAAATGACTGGAATTAGATGTATGTAAATTAATTAAACCAGACTAAGCACAGCAATTGAGAATATAAAAACTGGAAGTGCAATTGCAAAATTTCATTAAAAAGATTCAACACAACAAGTGGCAATGCAAGAAATATGGATGTAGCACATAAACTGGACACAGGAATGTATATAACTGCTAGAAACAATTATTTCTTACTTCTCTCGCCTTTGAATTCAGTAATGACACTAGTAACAATTAATGAATAATGGAATCATATGCAGGGAATATTGAAATGTCTCAGAGAAACTGTGGGCCTCTGGAGTACTAAACCGGCTCCAATATTTAACAAGTCACTGAAAGATTAATTCATAAGATATTTTGGATATATTTACGTTAAACCTCATTAAATCATAGCACACGATATCTTAGCTCATATTTACTTAACTCAGGGCTGCAGGATTTGCAATATAACAGTGGCCAAAACGAAAAACGGTGACCAGACGTGTGAAGAGGACCATGTGAGGGCTTGTTTACAAACTGGTGCGATGGCAGCGCTCCTGGCGGCGGTGGCGCGAAACTCAGGGACCCCACACTGTTGATGCTGGAAGTGCGAAGATAAATTCTGACGACGACGATATTACGATGATGTCGGTGGAGAAACACGATTGGGAGGCAGGAGTTCACACAAAATGATGTAGCAGGGGCTGGTGGCGAGGTGTGAGCTTAGAGGGAGGCAGGGTGGCGACACTAGTCAAACAATTGTAGTCTTTTTTTTCACCAATTCCTCTTGAATAACTGTACAACACCCACAATAATCAGTTGATACTTGCGACGATGGCTGACCACGATTTCAGTAGCTTGAACACTCACAAAGCTTAGATACTGTCAGCTTGGGTGGCGGCGGTGGTGGTGGGTGCAGGTGGTTCCCACGTGGTGGCGCGAGATTCAAAAATGGCTGGCGCGGAAGCTTCCTTCCTCCTCACTGATGAATGAGCGTTCTCACAGGAAAATATTGACCCTTACTTCTGAAACGTTGGCCTGGAGTAGTGGTTGATGGCAGGACCCCGGTCTGGCACAATATTTGATGCGTGGGTGGCAGGATGGCGGTGGCGGCTGGAACATGAGGCGATGCTGGGTACTTGAACTTTTGTTTCCAGAAAAAAATTTCTGGGTCCCACTGCTGCTACCAGTATTCGTTTGCCTTGTTCGGGTAGAAGGTAGACACAGTAGTCGCTTCTGTATATATTTATTGACTGAGATTGCAAGGTATATATCTGCCTAGCCGAGGTCCTTCTACTCTGAGCCTGTGAGGATAACTGCCGCTGCTGGGAGCATGCTTGATGCTCCTCTGTCTGGCATGACGTCAGAGGCCTACTTGCCTGTGATTGGTTACATTTCAACTGACAGAATTTTGAGTATAACATTTCACCTTCCTTCTTATGATGTCTTCAACGAAACCATTGGAGAAGCCGTTGTTTACTAGGACCTGCCTTACCCTACAGAGTTCTTCATCGACTTGCTTCCATCCTGAGCTGTGGCTGAGAGCACGGTCGACATAAGCGTTATCAACACTCCTCTTGTACCTGTCTGGGCAGTCACTATTGGCATTGTCGAGGCACATTCCTATGTTTGTTTCCTTAGTGTAGACTGTAGTGTGCAAACCTCCGCTCCTTTCCATGACTGTTACATCTAGAAAGGGCAGCTTCCCATCCTTCTCCATCTCGCAAGTGAAACGCAACACAGAATTCCACTCAAATGCCTCCTTCAGCTCCTGCAGATGTCTGACATCAGGTACCTGTGTAAAAATGTCGTCAACATACCTGCAGTATATTGCCGGTTTCAAGTTCATGTCGACTAAGACCTTCTGTTCGATGGTACCCATGTAGAAGTTCACAAACAGGACACCTAGGGAAGAACCCATAGCGACCCCATCTACTTGCTTAAACATTTGCCCATCCGGGCTCAAGAAGGGTGCCTCTTTAGTACAAGCTTGGAGTAGTTTCCTTAAAATGTTTTCTGTTATGTCAGGAGTACAGGCTGGATCACGATACACTCTGTCAGCTATCATCCCGATTGTTTCATCCACAGGTACGTTGGTCAAAAGTAATTCTACGTCCAACGAGGCTCTTATCCCTGCAGCGCGTGTTTTCCCCGCAGTAAGTCAACAAATTCCTTTGGAGACTTCAGGCTGAAGGCGCAAGGGACATAAGGGGTCAGCAAGCCGTTGAGTCGCTTTGCCAGTCTGTACGTGGGGTGTGGGTATCTGGCTGATGATTGGCCGAAGTGGGTTTCCAAGCTTGTGTGTCTTGACATTTCCATACGCATACCCAGGTTTGTATTCCCCAATAATCTTTAGCAGGTGGAGTCCGGATTTCTTGGCGTTCACAGTTTCGATCAATCTGTTAACCTTTGCTTTCAATTCGGCTGTAGTGTCCTTCGTTACCCTTTGGAATTTAGTTTGGTCAGAGAGTATGAGGTTCATTTTCGCCAGATATTCGTCTTTTTTAAGAATGACGTATGTTGGCGACTTGTCACCTCTCTTGACGACTATCTCCTTGTTCTCACGAAGGCTCTTAGCTGCCGCTTTGTGCTCGGAGGACAGTATGGTGCTTCTTTAGTTGCCTCGAATCTTTCCTTTTTCTGCAATAAGTTCTGCTTGTAAGGTGTCTTTGGTGGTGACCTTCTTTTGTGTCTCGAGGTCGAATATGTCGTCCAACAGGATCTCCAACTCCACTTTCCGGGCCATCTCACTTGGTCTGGACATAACGTGACAGTTTATACCCAGATTTAGGAGAGTGACTTGGTCCTCAGTGAGGTTGATTCCAGCTAGGTTCAGGAAGCCGTCTCTTGGTCGTGGAATTGCCATAGGTCCTCCATATAATGTTGTTAGTTTCTTGATTATCCTGGTTTCGGTGCTGAGGTGATGTCGATCTGTGAGGATGTCGAGGTGTTGCTCAATACGAGTACGGAGGTTTTCGTCGATGTTGCTGTTTCTCCATTGGTTTGTAGCATGAAGTAGTTGCGTTTTGTCGTCTTTGATTTCATTTTCTGCCTTGTGTATCTGATTTCGAATCAGGTCTTGGCGGTATTTTATTGTGAAGGCTTGATTCCTTGCTGCTGGGTCGCGCGTTTTAATATTAGCATATTTTGGTAGCAGTCTTTCTTGTAAACATATATTATTAAATATGAACGAAAGCGTAAGATTAATAATTCTAACACGAATTTTCTCAATATTTCTTATGTTTCTTTTCACTGTCGATGGTAATTGAAAAATCAATTCTCCAAAATTAATTTTTATTTCTAGTCTGACGCGACACTTGAATGCGTTTCGTAATAACTTATTACATTTTCAAAGACTTTAGTTTACACACACACACACACAACTATAACCTGCAAACACTGAAGAGAGTTCTACTATGCTATCATGCAAACAGCTTTCATCTTATATACCCGCATTTGTGTGTATATATATATATATATATATATTTTATTAAATATGACCGAAAAAGTAAGATTAATAATTCTAACACGAATTTTCTCAATCTTTCGTACATTATGCTTCACTGTTGGAGGTAAATCAAAAATCACTTCTCCAAAATTCATTTTTATTTCTAGTCTGACGCGACACGGGCGCGTTTCGTAAAACTTATTACATTTTCAAAGACTTCACAAATACACAACTGATTAGAACTTGCGTTTCCCTGATTTTATATCTACATTTGAGTGAGGTGGGAAGGGTGATGTGGCATTACATTTGAGTAAGGTGGGAAGGATGATGTGGCATTAGAGGATATTAATAGGGTATTAAAAGTATCAACACAAGACAGAACACGAAACAATGGATATTGAATAGAAGTGTTTGTAGAAAGCCTATTGGTCCATATTTCTTGATGCTTCTATATTGGAGCGGAGTCTTGAGGTGGGTAGAATATAGTTGTGCAATAATTGGCTGTTGATTGCTGGTGTTGACTTCTTGATGTGTAGTGCCTCGCAAACGTCGAGCCGCCTGCTATCGCTGTATCTATCGATGATTTCTGTGTTGTTTACTAGGATTTCTCTGGCGATGGTTTGGTTATGGGAAGAGATTATATGTTCCTTAATGGAGCCCTGTTGTTTATGCATCGTTAAACGCCTAGAAAGAGATGTTGTTGTCTTGCCTATATACTGGGTTTTTTGGAGCTTACAGTCCCCAAGTGGGCATTTGAAGGCATAGACGACGTTAGTCTCTTTTAAAGCGTTCTGTTTCGTGTCTGGAGAGTTTCTCATGAGTAGGCTGGCCGTTTTTCTGGTTTTATAGTAAATCGTCAGTTGTATCCTCTGATTTTTGTCTGTAGGGATAACGTTTCTATTAACAATATCTTTCAGGACCCTTTCCTCTGTTTTATGAGCTGTGGAAAAGAAGTTCCTGTAAAATAGTCTAATAGGGGGTATAGGTGTTGTGTTAGTTGTCTCTTCGGAGGTTGCATGGCTTTTCACTTTCCTTCTTATGATGTCTTCGATGAAACCATTGGAGAAGCCGTTATTGACTAGAACCTGCCTTACCCTACAGAGTTCTTCGTCGACTTGCTTCCATTCTGAGCTGTGGCTGAGAGCACGGTCGACGTATGCGTTAACAACACTCCTCTTGTACCTGTCAGGGCAGTCGCTGTTGGCATTTAGGCACATTCCTATGTTTGTTTCCTTTGTGTAGACTGCAGTGTGGAAACCTCCGCCCTTTTCCATGACTGTTACATCTAGAAAAGGCAGCTTCCCATCCTTTTCCGTCTCGTAAGTGAAACGCAGCACGGAACTCTGCTCAAATGCCTCCTTCAGCTCCTGCAGATGTCTGACATCAGGTACCTGTGTAAAAATGTCGTCAACATACCTGCAGTATATGGCCGGTTTCAAGTTCATGTCGACTAAGACTTTTTGCTCGATGGTACCCATGTAGAAGTTTGCAAACAGGACACCTAGGGGAGAACCCATAGCGACCCCATCTACTTGCTTATACATGTGCCCATCCGGGCTCAAGAAGGGTGCCTCTTTAGTACAAGCTTGGAGTAGTTTCCTCAGAATACTTTCTGGCATGTCAAGAGGAGTACAGGCTGGATCACGATACACTCTGTCGGCTATCATTCCGATTGTCTCGTCCACAGACAATCGGAATGATAGCCGACAGAGTGTATCGTGATCCAGCCTGTACTCCTCTTGACATGCCAGAAAGTATTCTGAGGAAACTACTCCAAGCTTGTACTAAAGAGGCACCCTTCTTGAGCCCGGATGGGCACATGTATAAGCAAGTAGATGGGGTCGCCATGGGTTCTCCCCTAGGTGTCCTGTTTGCAAACTTCTACATGGGTACCATCGAACAAAAAGTCTTAGTCGACATGAACTTGAAACCGGCCATATACTGCAGGTATGTTGACGACATTTTTACACAGGTACCTGATGTCAGACATCTGCAGGAGCTGAAGGAGGCATTTGAGCAGAGTTCCGTGCTGCGTTTCACTTACGAGACGGAAAAGGATGGGAAGCTGCCTTTTCTAGATGTAACAGTCATGGAAAAGGGCGGAGGTTTCCACACTGCAGTCTACACTAAGGAAACAAACATAGGAATGTGCCTAAATGCCAACAGCGACTGCCCTGACAGGTACAAGAGGAGTGTTGTTAACGCATACGTCGACCGTGCTCTCAGCCACAGCTCAGAATGGAAGCAAGTCGACGAAGAACTCTGTAGGGTAAGGCAGGTCCTAGTCAATAACGGCTTCTCCAATGGTTTCATCGAAGACATCATAAGAAGGAAAGTGAAAAGCCATGCAACCTCTGAAGAGACAACTAACACAACACCTATACCCCCTATTAGACTATTTTACAGGAACTTCTTTTCCACAGCTCATAAAACGGAGGAAAGGGTCCTGAAAGATATTGTTAATAGAAACGTTATCCCTACAGACAAAAATCAGAGGATACAACTGACGATTTACTATAAAACCAGAAAAACGGCCAGCCTACTCATGAGAAACTCTCCAGACACAAAACAGAACGCTTTAAAAGAGACTAACGTCGTCTATGCCTTCAAATGCCCACTTGGGGACTGTAAGCTCCAAAAAACCCAGTATATAGGCAAGACAACAACATCTCTTTCTAGGCGTTTAACGATGCATAAGCAACAGGGCTCCATTAAGGAACATATAATCTCTTCCCATAACCAAACCATCGCCAGAGAAATCCTAGTAAACAACACAGAAATCATCGATAGATACAGCGATAGCAGGCGGCTTGACGTTTGCGAGGCACTACACATCAAGAAGTCAACACCAGCAATCAACAGCCAATTATTGCACAACTATATTCTACCCACCTCAAGACTCCGCTCCAATATAGAAGCATCAAGAAATATGGACCAATAGGCTTTCTACAAACACTTCTATTCAATACCCATTGTTTCTGTTCTGTCTTGTGTTGATACTTTTAATACCCTGTTAATATCCCCTCTTGTTCTGTCTTGTGTTAATGCCACATCACCCCTCCCACCTCACTCAAATGTAGATATAAAATCAGAGATACGTAAGTTCTAATCAGTTGTGTATTTGTGAAGTCTTTGAAAATGTAATAAGTTTTACGAAACGCGCCCGTGTCGCGTCAGACTAGAAATAAAAATGAATTTTGGAGAAGTGATTTTTTATTTACCTCCAACAGTGAAGCGTAATGTACGAAAGATTGAGAAAATTCGTGTTAGAATTATTAATCTTACTTTTTCGGTCATATTTAATAATATATGTCTACAGGAAAGACTGCTACCAAAATATACTAATATATATATATATATATATATATATATATATATATATATATATATATATATATATATATATATATATATATATATATATATATATATATATATATATATATATATATATATATATATATATATATGCGAACAAGCCTGAATGGTCCCCAGGACTAAATGCGAATGAAAACTCACACCCCAGAAGTGACTCGAACCCATACTCCCAGAAGCAACGCAACTGGTAACTACAGGGCGCCTTAATCCGCTTGACCATCACGGCCGTCAAAAGGAAGTGATAGCCGAGGCTATTTGAGCCACTTCCCCGACGGCAACTCGGATGGTAATCTTGGGCATAGCATTTCACCAAATCACCTCATTCTTTGGGGCACACGTGAGGAACACAAATGCGAACAAGCCTGAATGGTCCCCAGGACTATATGCGAATGAAAACTCACACCCCAGAAGTGACTCGAACCCATACTCCCAGAAGCAACGCAACTGGTAACTACAGGGCGCCTTAATCCGCTTGACCATCACGGCCGTCAAAAGGAAGTGATAGCCGAGGCTATTTGAGCCACTTCCCCGACGGCAACTCGGATGGTAATCTTGGGCATAGCATTTCACCAAATCACCTCATTCTTTGGGGCACACGTGAGGAACACAAATGCGAACAAGCCTGAATGGTCCCCAGGACTATATGCGAATGAAAACTCACACCCCAGAAGTGACTCGAACCCATACTCCCAGAAGCAACGCAACTGGTAACTACAGGGCGCCTTAATCCGCTTGACCATCACGGCCGTCAAAAGGAAGTGATAGCCGAGGCTATTTGAGCCACTTCCCCGACGGCAACTCGGATGGTAATCTTGGGCATAGCATTTCACCAAATCACCTCATTCTTTGGGGCACACGTGAGGAACACAAATGCGAACAAGCCTGAATGGTCCCCAGGACTATATGCGAATGAAAACTCACACCCCAGAAGTGACTCGAACCCATACTCCCAGAAGCAACGCAACTGGTAACTACAGGGCGCCTTAATCCGCTTGACCATCACGGCCGTCAAAAGGAAGTGATAGCCGAGGCTATTTGAGCCACTTCCCCGACGGCAACTCGGATGGTAATCTTGGGCATAGCATTTCACCAAATCACCTCATTCTTTGGGGCACACGTGAGGAACACAAATGCGAACAAGCCTGAATGGTCCCCAGGACTATATGCGAATGAAAACTCACACCCCAGAAGTGACTCGAACCCATACTCCCAGAAGCAACGCAACTGGTAACTACAGGGCGCCTTAATCCGCTTGACCATCACGGCCGTCAAAAGGAAGTGATAGCCGAGGCTATTTGAGCCGCTTCCCCGACGGCAACTCGGATGGTAATCTTGGGCATAGCATTTCACCAAATCACCTCATTCTTTGGGGCACACGTGAGGAACACAAATGCGAACAAGCCTGAATGGTCCCCAGGACTATATGCGAATGAAAACTCACACCCCAGAAGTGACTCGAACCCATACTCCCAGAAGCAACGCAACTGGTAACTACAGGGCGCCTTAATCCGCTTGACCATCACGGCCGTCAAAAGGAAGTGATAGCCGAGGCTATTTGAGCCGCTTCCCCGACGGCAACTCGGATGGTAATCTTGGGCATAGCATTTCACCAAATCACCTCATTCTTTGGGGCACACGTGAGGAACACAAATGCGAACAAGCCTTAATGGTCCCCATTCAGGCAAACCCCAATGGAGTTTTCATTCGCATATAGTCCTGGGGATCATTCAGGCTTGTTCGCATTTGTGTTCCTCACGTGTGCCCCAAAGAATGAGGTGATTTGGTGAAATGCTATGCCCAAGATTACCATCCGAGTTGCCGTCGGGGAAGTGGCTCAAATAGCCTCGGCTATCACTTCCTTTTGACGGCCGTGATGGTCAAGCGGATTAAGGCGCCCTGTAGTTACCAGTTGCGTTGCTTCTGGAAGTATGGGTTCGAGTCACTTCTGGGGTGTGAGTTTTCATTCGCATATAGTCCTGGGGACCATTCAGGCTTGTTCGCATTTGTGTTCCTCACGTGTGCCCCAAAGAATGAGGTGATTTGGTGAAATGCTATGCCCAAGATTACCATCCGAGTTGCCGTCGGGGAAGTGGCTGAAATAGCCTCGGCTATCACTTCCTTTTGACGGCCGTGATGGTCAAGCGGATTAAGGCGCCCTGTAGTTACCAGTTGCGTTGCTTCTGGGAGTATGGGTTCGAGTCACTTCTGGGGTGTGAGTTTTCATTCGCATATAGTCCTGGGGACCATTCAGGCTTGTTCGCATTTGTGTTCCTCACGTGTGCCCCAAAGAATGAGGTGATTTGGTGAAATGCTATGCCCAAGATTACCATCCGAGTTGCCGTCGGGGAAGTGGCTCAAATAGCCTCGGCTATCACTTCCTTTTGACGGCCGTGATGGTCAAGCGGATTAAGGCGCCCTGTAGTTACCAGTTGCGTTGCTTCTGGGAGTATGGGTTCGAGTCACTTCTGGGGTGTGAGTTTTCATTCATATATATATATATATATATATATATATATATATATATATATATATATATATATATATATATATATATATATATATATATATATATATATATATAGAAAGTTTGTGAGGGTAACACCTCTTGGTGCCAATGTGGGGACCCATAGCCTCGGAGAAGAAAATAAAAAGAATTCAGAGGAGACTTTGTGGTTTCTCACTGAACACTAATATTATCTTCTCCTACCACCCCCATTCTTTTGTATGTACACATAAATATTTATTTATTTATTTATTTATATATATACAAGAAGGTACATTGGGTTTGTGAGAATACATTGGATAGTACAGAATTTACATTCTTGTAAAGCCACTAGTACGCGCAGCGTTTCGGGCAGGTCCTTAATCTATCAGATAATTTTAAGTAGGTAATTTCTATCAGAATTGATATATGATAAAGATACATTGCAAGAGAAAAATGAGATGAGAGAGCTTAGTATGTATATTAAAGCTCTGATTGATTACATTGACAGCTTGATTAGTAATTTAAAAAAGATTAATAGACACCATACAGCAGATTGACAGCACATATAAGACAGCAATGATCACAATGGTAAAGATGTTCAGATTGGGTACATAAAGATTGGGAGACTGGGTAGCAAAAGATACAGATAAACAAGATTTATAAACAACATACAACAGATTGGCAGCACATATAAGAAAACAGCAATGATCACAATGGTAAAGATGTTCAAATTGGGAACATAAAGGTTGGGAGATTGGGTAGCAATTAAAAAATAAAATAAAATAAAATAAAATGTTTATTTAGGTAAGGTACATACATAAAGTAAATTTTTACAAAGATTGGTTGACTTATAGGTAGAGCTAGTACATACAATGCCTAAAGCCACTATTACGCAAAGCGTTTCGGGCATGATAAACTTAAATGACAAGCTTAAGACTAATTGAGCATAATGAGTAGAATGAAAACAAGAAATGAAAACACAGATGAAAAAGCAGCACAAATACAATTATGTCGTCAAACAGCGCTCTTTAAAAAAAAAACAGACATTGGTTGACAATAGAAGGGTATGGTAGGTTACAGGGAATTTATTAGGTATAGCTTCGTTTTTAACTTAAACTGGTTGAGAGAGGTACAGTCTTTAACATGGTTGGGAAGGTCATTCCACATTCTGGGCCCCTTGATTTGTAGTGCATTTCTAGTTTGATTAAGTCGTACTCTAGGAATATCAAAACTGTATTTATTTCTGGTGTGGTGCTCATGGGTTCTGTTACAACCTTCTATGAAGCTTTTGAGATCAGGATTGGCATTATAGTTTAGCGTTTTATATATGTATAATACACATGGGAGAATGTGCAGTGACTTAATGTCTAACATATTCAGAGATTTGAGTAGGGGTACCGAGTGATGTCTTGGGCCAGAGTTGGATATTGTCCTAATAGCAGCTTTGTGTTGAGTAATTAGAGGACGTAAGTGATTTTGGGTAGTAGAGCCCCAAGCACAAATACCATAGTTGAGATATGGATAGATAAGGGAGTAATAGAGAGTCACCAGGGCAGGGCGTGGTACATAATATCTGATCTTAGAAAGAATGCCCACAGTTTTTGAAACTTTTTTAGATATATTTAGAATGTGTCCCTGGAAATTCAGCTTGTGGTCAATGAGAATGCCAAGGAATTTGCCATCTAATTTGTTACAAATTTGGGTATTGTTTATTTTGAGATTTATTTGATTAGAGGATTTATTGCCAAACAGAATATAGAAAGTTTTGTCAATGTTAAGGGTGAGTTTGTTGGCAGTTAGCCAAAGATGGACTTTATTTAGCTCAGTATTTACTGTGGCATTTAGAGCAAGGGGGTCAGGACTGGAGTAAATAAAGGTTGTGTCGTATTTACTTTATTTGAACTTTGTTACAAAAAAGGAGTTACATATGGGTTACAAAGATGGTTATCATAGGTTGTCGAGTTCCTCCAGCTCCTCAGATGGCGGGCAGGAACCCTGGATGCAGTGCGCATTTCCCCTCTGTATCGCCACACTGAGGCGCTGGAAAAGAAAGCTTGCAGCTCTTGGGTCCCTTGTCGTTTCAATGAGCCTAGAACCCAGTTCCTTCAAAAAACTGGTAGCACTTTTACCCCAGGCGCCGAGTGTCTCAGAAGCAATGGGGACAAATTTGTAGTGGTGATCCAGTTCTCTATACTTACGGGATTTGGCTGCTTCCCTGTGGGTGGCAGCGCCACCTGATTGTGCAACACTGAGGTTAATGTAGGTGTTAGCCAGGCTTGATACGCACGTGAAGTCCCATACCAACTGCTTGCCATTCTTCCAGGGGTTCACTGTGATACCATCCGGGCGACCAATAAGAGCATCAGAATTACGGGGCGTTAGGTAACGGGGCTCTCTTTCAGCTGGGCATCCAGCTGTGGTGAGGCTCCTCTTGATGATGTCGTTAACTTCACTGTGCCTCGAGTGCCATCCCCCTGTGCTTTGACAGAGTAGGCCATGGTGGCCGTACCTGTCAGCCACCACCTCGCCGCAAATACACCTATATCTGGTGTGGATTGGGGCAGCAAGGCGGAGGGCGTGTGGTGTGAGACGCGTGCCAGTTGTCGACATTGGGGTTGCTAACAGGAAATCCCCTGCATGTGGTGCTGCTACTGCTGTGAGGCGAGCAATGTCGTGTTGTGTTATTGCAGCACCCAGGCATTCTGCAGCAACTTGGTCTACAATGGGGCCATCCCAGCTGGATTGCTTGTGGGCTTTTGGGGATGGTGGTTGAGGTGATTGGCCTGCACGAGAGGCCCACTCTGTGGCACAGCATGTAAAATTGGGATCATGTACACCTGCCAGCTGATGTAAGTGGGCAGGTAGAATTTCCTTCACAAGGTCGTCGGATGCTGATAAGGAGGACAGGAAGGCTGGAACAGCGATTTGCGTTGCTGTTTGAACTCCGAGGCCCCCAAGTCTTACGGGAAGAGAGGCTTGTTTCCACTGTAGGTCATCAAGAGAGAGGTTAAGGGCTTTTTCTAGCATTGATTTCAGTAACCGGTCATACTCACTTAGTTTTTGGCTACTGTAAGATGGTGAACGCCTCAGAAAGTAGGTTAACCTGGGAAGGGACAGACATCTGGTGATGAGGTAGAGTGCATCATGAGCATCAATATCCTCAATCCTCCCATCCATCCTCTTAAGGTCGGCGATTTTCTTATCAAGGACCTCATCGATGGCTTTCAACCCCAGGGGAGCTCCTAGGAGTGTGCTGTCTTCAGGTTTAGTTTTATGGATATTTGGCAGAAGACCCTCTATTCTCTCTACGAAGCCCTGATTGGAACATATTATTTCACATTTAGAAGGGTTCAGGGTGAGGCCTAAAACTGCACTTTGCTCCTGGATTTTTCTGATGTCCTCCAGGAGGGAGTCTTGGGAACCAGCTAGGGTACCATCATCCAAGAACCAGATGTTAAGCTCGCTGGACAAGACCTCTGTGACTTGTTTGATGACTAAGCAGAAAAGGAGAGGAGCAAGGGGGTCACCCTGTTGGACGCCTTCTCGCGAGTCAATTTCATGTTCGCCAAAAAGTAGCTTAAGATCCATACTGTAGCATGAATGTACAAAAGGGTAGAGGGAAGGGAAATGACTATGAACCGCACGGAGTACAGCATCCCTTCGCACCAAATTGAAGGCATTTTTGAAATAGTGCTTGATAAGGGCCTTTTCGTCTGTGATGTTGGCGATGAAGGCTCGTGCTGCATGGGCTGCCGCCTCACACCCTTGTGGAATGCCAAACCCGAGCTGTTTTGGCTTCAGCATGTTGGCCGCTGCATCACTAACTGTTCTTGCAGCTGCCTTTGCGACGAGACGCCGGAGAGAATTGCCCACAGCTATTGGCCTGATCCCTCCATCCTTTTTCTTTAGAGCACAGAGAGATGCTCCAAAAAAGATAGGTCTTATGGACGCTGGTATGTTGCCAGCTAGACATGTGTTGGTGAATCTGGTTAGTTCCCCCAAGAGGTTCTTTGCAATGTCACCCAGTGCAGGGTTGAGCATTTGCTTGAGGTGGTTGGGTTTTAGTCCCTGTGAACCCACCTGCTGATCCTGTAGGGAAGGACATGGCTGCTTTATGGACCACAGATTCAGCCACCCAGAGAGGTTCTGCTCCGGTAGCCCCCACTTGTACAATGTCGTCCTCACGCGGAGCCCTGGGTGGGTGTTTCTCCCTTAGGGCTTGAGCTGTTGCGGCATCTCTGTCGGCAATTGAGTCCTCACTGGTGATGACTCGTATTGCGCCAATAGTGTTTCCTTCTTCTATTTTCTTGGTGACTGATGTTCTGATTTTTGATGTCTCGGACATGCCACTGTTGCTCTTCCTGCCGTGGGTGTTTCTCGCGCGAGTGGGAAGGCGCACCTGGTGGTCCTCCCTGGGAAAATCATTTATAGCTTTGATGACTGAGGCACTTAAGGTTTTGTCTCTCCTTGCAGGGGTGGCTAGACATATGTTGCCAAACATTAGGAGGTTGTGCCATGCTTGGGTCGTTCCAGGAGAGTCGTTGACCTTTCTCAGGTGGGCAGATAATTTGGCTGCTGCATGGGGGCGGGCTGCTTTAGGGATGTGCTGCAAGGTTCTGGCCGATGTTGCTTTGATAGCTTCTAATAAATTTTCTGTGGGAATGAAGGTCTGGGAGGTGTTTTGCCTTACGGGCGGTGTGGGCTGTTGATTGGTGTTCTCCCTGGGAGGGCGCCCAGAACCCAAACACCTGGCTCCGTTGTTGGAATGAAAGCGCACATTATCGTCCCTCAACCGGATATAGCATACCCTGTCACACGTCTGACATCTACCATGTCTACCCCTGCTTGATGGCTCATCTTGGCTTGGAGAAGCCTGGCTATCTGTTGAGAGCTGCGACATGGGCGGGCGCTTGGCGGGAGGGTGGACGGCGGGTGGAGACTGGAGGATGGGCGGCGGTTGGAGGCTGGGGGGATGATCAGCTGGCCGTGGCACTTACTACTCAGATAAGTGGTAATACATATACCACCTCTATACAAAGTGTGGGTATACACCCACTACACAATATGTGGGTATACATTGGGTGGGTGGGTGGCGTAGACACACATGGGAGCCTCCCGGCTTCTATGGGCGGGTGGCAAGGTGGCCTCGTGGGTGGGGAGGCGACGTGGTGGGGTGGGGAAGGAGGGGGAGAGCAGGTACTTCCCGGCGTGAGCGCTGGGTGGGGGCGGGGATCAGGGCGACACTAACACTGGTATAATTTCCCCGTATATCACTGCACAATCATGAATGAATCACAGACTTGTAATCTGACTCACTGCACGTGTGATGTACTAACGATATGATAGATATGTTGCGCCAATTATCGCCGACAACGTAACTTGTTCAACAAAACTTTCAGAAAAGAAAAACACAAAACACTATTTGGCACACGCGTAATCCCCAACCTCTCTCTCCTGACCACACAACACTATATACATATATATATATATATATATATATATATATATATATATATATATATATATATATATATGTATATATGTATATATATATATATATATATATATATATATATATATATATATATATGTATATATATATATATATATATATATATATATATGTATATGTATATATATATATATATATATATATATATATATATATATGTATATATATATATATATATATATATATATATATATATATATATATATATATATATATATATATGTATATATGTATATATATATATATATATATATATATATATATATATATATATATGTATATATATATATATATATATATATATATATATATATGTATATATATATATATATATATATATATATATATATATATATATATATATGTATATATATATATATATATATATATATATATATATATATATATATATATATATGTATATGTATATATATATATATATATATATATATATATATATATGTATATGTATATATATATATATATATATATATATATATATACATATACATATATGTATATATATATATATATATATATATATATATATATATATATATATATATATATATATATATATATATATATATATATATGTCGTACCTAGTAGCCAGAACGCACTTCTCAGCCTACTATGCAAGGCCCGATTTGCCTAATAAGCCAAGTTTTCCTGAATTAATATATTTTCTCTATTTTTTTTCTTATGAAATGATAAAGCAACCCATTTCATTATGTATGCGGTCAATTTTTTTTATTGGAGTTAAAATTAACGTAGATATATGACCGAACCTAACCAACCCTACCTAACCTAACCTAACCTATCTTTATAGGTTAGGTTAGGTTAGGTAGCCGAAAAAGTTAGGTTAGGTTAGGTTAGGTAGGTTAGGTTGTCGAAAGAACATTAATTCATGAAAACTTGGCTTATTAGGCAAATCGGGCCGGCTACTAGGTACGACATATATATATATATATATATATATATATATATATATATATATATATATATATATATATATATATATATATATATATATATATATATATATATATATATATATATATATATATATATATATATATATATATATATATATATATATTTATATATATATATATATATATATATATATATATATATATATATATTTATATATATATATATATATATATATATATATATATATATATATATATATATATATATATATATATATATATATATATATATATATATATATATATATATATATATATATATATATATATATATTATTAAATATGACCGAAAAAGTAAGATTAATAATTCTAACACGAATTTTCTCAATCTTTCGTACATTACGCTTCACTGTTGGAGGTAAATCAAAAATCACTTCTCCAAAATTCATTTTTATTTCTAGTCTGACGCGACACGGGCGCGTTTCGTAAAACTTATTACATTTTCAAAGACTTCACAAATACACAACTGATTAGAACTTACGTATCTCTGATTTTATATCTAAATTTGAGTGAGGTGGGAGGGGTGATGTGGCATTAACACAAGACAGAACAAGAGGGGATATTAATAGGGTATTAAAAGTATCAACACAAGACAGAACAGAAACAATGGGTATTGAATAGAAGTGTTTGTAGAAAGCCTATTGGTCCATATTTCTTGATGCTTCTATATTGGAGCGGAGTCTTGAGGTGGGTAGAATATAGTTGTGCAATAATTGGCTGTTGATTGCTGGTGTTGACTTCTTGATGTGTAGTGCCTCGCAAACGTCAAGCCGCCTGCTATCGCTGTATCTATCGATGATTTCTGTGTTTTTACTAGGATTTCTCTGGCGATGGTTTGGTTATGGGAAGAGATTATATGTTCCTTAATGGAGCCCTGTTGCTTATGCATCGTTAAACGCCTAGAAAGAGATGTTGTTGTCTTGCCTATATACTGGGTTTTTTGGAGCTTACAGTCCCCAAGTGGGCATTTGAAGGCATAGACGACGTTAGTCTCTTTTAAAGCGTTCTGTTTTGTGTCTGGAGAGTTTCTCATGAGTAGGCTGGCCGTTTTTCTGGTTTTATAGTAAATCGTCAGTTGTATCCTCTGATTTTTGTCTGTAGGGATAACGTTTCTATTAACAATATCTTTCAGGACCCTTTCCTCCGTTTTATGAGCTGTGGAAAAGAAGTTCCTGTAAAATAGTCTAATAGGGGTTATAGGTGTTGTGTTAGTTGTCTCTTCAGAGGTTGCATGGCTTTTCACTTTCCTTCTTATGATGTCTTCGATGAAACCATTGGAGAAGCCGTTATTGACTAGGACCTGCCTTACCCTACAGAGTTCTTCGTCGACTTGCTTCCATTCTGAGCTGTGGCTGAGAGCACGGTCGACGTATGCGTTAACAACACTCCTCTTGTACCTGTCAGGGCAGTCGCTGTTGGCATTTAGGCACATTCCTATGTTTGTTTCCTTAGTGTAGACTGCAGTGTGGAAACCTCCGCCCTTTTCCATGACTGTTACATCTAGAAAAGGCAGCTTCCCATCCTTTTCCGTCTCGTAAGTGAAACGCAGCACGGAACTCTGCTCAAATATTCATATTATATTTAATATGAATATTTGGTCCAAAGAAGGACCTTC